>NC_090234.1:41498697-41798697 GCF_024489055.1 Chanodichthys erythropterus | reverse complement strand
CTACTAGTGCGGCCCGAACGCACATAAGGGGGGCCTAGAGAACAAGCCATCCACTTATCGTCTGAAGGGACTGTTCAGCAGGCGGCCCTGAGGCATGGCAGGAAGACGCAGTGTCTCGTTCCCTGTTCTCAGGGAACCATGGCAACATGGCTTTCAAAAGGGAACTCACACTGCATCTAACGCTATGGGGAACGAAATACCCATGCCACCATGCTGAGGGGAGTGCATGCCAAAGAATGGCTGTGACAAAAAATCAGATTTCAACTGATTAGATTTCTACAATTTCAACTTAAATCCCAAAAACCACTCCTCCTATGGGTCAAATAGGCTGTCAGTGACAGCATTCCTTACGGACAACACCCAAGCCTCAAAGAAATATCTAGAGGCCTACCAAGGCTACTCAAAGGCTTGGAACCAACAACTTCAAACAGAAGGGGTCCCTTTAAGGGGATGTGGCCAGGGAGCCGAAAGGAGCCCCGGCCATTCACTTCTCAGAGGAGCATAGTCTACCCCTAATGCCACCAGGGAGGCCGACCTGGTCCTACTTTAGTAGTAACATAGTCTGTCTGTTCTTAAACAAGGCACTCTGGAGGCTGAGTACTCTACATAGGGTCCTTAATGAGAGGCATACCTCTGATCTACCAATGGAGTTCTTACTTAACGAATCTCTTAAACCTCTAAGACCAACTCAGGGGGCGAGGTCCTCTATATGACGACCCACACAAGAGAGGGGACTACCTACAGCCTAAAATACTGATTTACCAGGGAGGTCTCACGAGAGACCTTCGATCTTCTGTCCAGACCTCGGGAGCTCTGGAGCAGATGCATTCTCCAAATCAAATCTGTATATAGATTGTTTCCAAAAATGTAAGACTTGACTTCACTGTGCCACGCTTTATATGGCAGCTGGAAATTACATGGTTTAATTAATAAACATATGATGAACCCCAGAACATCACATAATTGCCTCTATATAACCTCCATCACTGATTCTCAAGTGTGGCCTTCTAACAAATTACAGATCCCATAACACTCTATTTTTTGGCCCATGTGGCCAATTCCTAGAAATGCAAGTGGTTTCCATTCCATGGTGTGTTTGTCATTGTGACATTTAAGTATAACACATGTAAATGTACATGGAAGCAGAACACATGCGTCAGAACATGTGTGAGAGGTCTGGGTTTGTGTTATACACACATGGGAAACCTCGCTGTGGGAGGAGAGAGGGAGAGGGAGAGAGTCATAACATGACCTGATTCTATTCACTATGAAGACATGAGAGACTAAACTGCTCCTTCCTGTCTAGAAATAGATTTTTGTGATTTCATTTTTGTGAAAGAGAGAGAGAAAAGGAGTGACTAATTCCTTGCCTATTTAAAGGCAAATGTGGCATATTGTAATAAAAATAATAATAATAATAATCTGTTACCAGTGGCAGATGTGTGGCAAAAAGTTAATTTTGGACCCTGATCTGAGAGACAGAGGGTCTTGATACAATCTTGTCTTTCTGTTGTGCACCCATACCTGAGCAATAAAGCTCTGTGTTCTTCACACTGTAGACAGATAAGATATGATAGGATAAGACTGACTGACTGACAGACTGTGAATCACTCCAAAGCAAAACTTCCTCTACAGGAAATGTGCCTCTGCTGAGACAGGCAAACAGATGTTTTGAACATACGTCAAAGCTCATGTGCATCTTTTCAGCGGCCTTCATCTTGGTTCCTTTCAAGTCACTTATGTTGATTACTCTTAGATCACTGTTTAGACTGCCTACTGAGTGGAAACTGCAGGTCTAAATCTTGTGTTGGGACAAACACAAAAAACCATGGCCTTTAGTAAAACAGGGGCATCTTTATCATATAGCCTTAGTAGACAACAGATATCTAAAATGACTAGGATAGAGGGTTTACTAGTGCACTGTGAATGTCATTATGGAATTTACTAGTCCCTTATGACATATTTGAGAAAAGTAATCATAAATAAAGTTTTACAACTAAAGGTCATTTTTTTTTCTTTTGACTTTTTAGTATATTGTGTTGTTTGAATATATTTTGACCTCCACATTTTCTTCTTTGACACAAAAATGTAAATAGAGAGGAATGTTTGTCCAAAGCAATGTGTTATATGTCCTTAAAGGAAACTAATCATCAAAGATGCAACAATCCAAATGATTTACTGACAGGAAGGAAGAAGAGGTCAGGATAAGCATTTACCATTAGGAATTTGTTTTGAAACTATTTCAATGACGACGTTAGGGTCTGTGTTTCCAGTGAAACAACAATTTACTGCTTATAAGGTTGGCACTAACAGGGTTTTGGCCAGTCTGTTTTTGATTGTTTTGTTTTGCTGTTTTTAAGATGTGCATTTTAAAGAAAGATGGGCAGACGGACGGGTGGATGGATGGAAGGATGGACAGACTGATAGACAGATAGATAGATCTTGATATTGTCCCACACTAGCAATAACAGACAGGACTGCAGTCTCTTTTATATGGGGGCAATGTTAACAGCTGTTAGATCACACAAATAATACCCCCCCACCCCACCCCACCCCACCCAAAAAAAAAAAAAAAAGATCTGTCCAGTTGATCTGTCTCCCTGCCTACAATGATCCTTTTGTTCGTCTATGTGCTCTTTAAATCTAAAGAGACTTTTTCCAAGATTCCACAGCTGAATATGGAAAGGGCACAGACAAAGTGGAAGATGGAAGTCATGATATTTAAGGGAAATAAAAGTCCTTTGAGAAACAAGAGAAGAAGAGTCTCTTTGAGTACGGAGGCATGAGGAAATGAAGATGGCATTCAGGAAATATAGACTTGTGGTATCTGTTTGAAGGAGGGAAAATTTCCATAACATTATATGTGACATCTCAAAATAAAATTGCATAATAAAAATAATAAAACTAAAGAATCATTTTCATTATCCATAAGGGCTGCTTGTTTCTTGCTGAGTGGCATGGACTAGACTGTGTGTGATCAAACGGACAATGAGAGCATACAATCAGTTCAACAGATCTTCAGACACAGGGGATTCAAGAGCTCCACTGCATCATCTCTCACACAGACGCACGGAAGTCTATGAAAAGAGATGCAGGATGCACAACTTAAGTATCTGGAACATGGATCCATTTATAGAGAATCTACTTTTTGCCCACAGCCAAAAAAAGATAGATAGGAACAACTGTGCCTCTTTCCCACCAACAAGAACTATTATAAGAAATGATCTGTTGAAATGCATTGTATTACACCTCCTGCTAAAAGAAAGCTAAATGTTCTGTAAACAAAACAACAAAACAAAACAAGGCCTCCAGGATTCAGTTAGGGCTCGTTCACACAGAATGCGTCTTTGCGTCTAAAAACACGAGATGCAGCGCTCAGGAATGGGTTTTAAAAAAGCGCAGCACAGAATGCAAGAGTCTCGAGACACACTTTTGAGACGTGATGCAATAACCGCATTAACAAACAAATAAAACAGTTGCCACACCAACTTTCTACTGTAAACAGAAGCTTGCAAAGCTTGCCCTGCCTCCGAGTTCTTCTGAATGGTCCACTGTTTTGGAACTGACATTGATAAGCGGCGCTGCGTATAAAAGTTGAAATTCTTTTAACTTGACACGGCGTCTTAAAATTGTGGCACTCATGTGCGAGGTGCTGCAAAAGACGGGAGGCCATGCACCGTCCGCATGACGTACTTTCCGTCATCCGGAGGGCTTTCGACGTCCGCACACCCCGTCCGCATGCAGCACAAATTTCGAGACCGCACGGACGGTGCACGTGCAACAGTGCATGTGCAAGCAGAAGACTCCACTAGGTGGCAATAGGCACAGTTCTGAGCACAGTGTGCAGTTGTCAAAGAAGAGTTTGGAAAGAGTGATTCAAAAACAAGATGAGCATCCTTCTCCATAGTTTTTGATTCTTCTGAGCGGTGTATCTTCTGAGCGTCTGAGCGCAGAAAGCGAAGTATACCAGGGTCTTACCAGTCATACACATCCTTACAGAGAAAAACAATGGAAAAGAAGCAGATTGGAATAGAAAAAAACATGTTTTGTGTGAACGGCCGCTTAGGCTGCACAGTGCCAGTACAGTTACATTCATAAAATTTGCTTTACAATTTAATGTGTTTACTATGAACCATTGGATGATCCTATAAGACTGATTGTGAAGACTATTTTTCTCTGATAAAAATACTGCTGCAAACAAATCTAAATCATCAACTTACTGTAGATGTATTAATTTTTCCAGTACAAATAAACATTTCAAGACATTTTAAGTTTTATTAGGCCATATAAATAATAATTTAAAATATCAACAGTTCCTCTGGCCAAAAATATATCCCTCAACTTAAACGTTGCAAATAAATGGTCCTGTCATTATAACACAAATTAGTTTCACATTTATTTCCCGTTGGCCTCTCATGTCAAGGCCGGACAGCGGAGGGTCACATGGGACCCAGTGGGATACATGAACTGTGTCCAGACATCTGTGAGGCTGTTTTTCCCTATAAACATCATTCATGAATACATACATCAAACTGAGGACTACACAAAGAGTGCAAAAGTGTGTTTGGCTAAAGTAAGATGCTGACAGATCCTGGAGGGAAACAAAACTGTGAAATGCAACAGTACTTTTGTGTGGAATAAGTCTTGTACTGATAAATCTTGTGCGAGGTTTGCCGCCACAATGCTGGGGAGAAATAGGTGTTTGCCAGGGTGCTGCTATGCAGTTGCTAAGTGTTCTAATTATTTTTATGTTGTTGCTATGGAGTTGCTAGGGGGTTTTTCCATTCTCTTTTCGTCTTTAGATTAATTACTTGTTGTATTCCACAACTATAAGTCACTTTCGATAAAAAACGCCTGCTAATTTAATAAATGTATAATGTAAATATATAAAAAATTGTTATATTTAGTCCCTGTATATGCCTAATAGCGCAGTGTAATTTGTTTAAAAAAGTAAATCCTGTTGTGCATTACAACTATAAGTCAAAGTGAAAAAAGTTACTTATATATAACAGAATGTCAGACTAAATAGAAATATGACTTTTCTGTTGTATGTCAAGTGCGTCAGAAATACAAACAGGGAGTGTTTGTCTACAATTCCTTCCCGTCTGTGTTTGCATGTATTTGTAACAAAAGGGGAAAAAAAAAAGTCTTTTGGAATGAGTGCACTTTACCCTCAGAAGCCTTGGCTCTTATTATATGGCTCAACATAACAATCAAACCCCTTTTCCTGCTCCTTTACAGTGCAGGAAAAAAAGACAACTGAACTGACATCTCAAGTCATAGTCACAAGGCCTTTCATATCCTGATGTTTGCTAAGGAATGTATTTCCTCTCTCCTTCACCCTCCCTAAGGTGCTTTACTTTTATCACAGATGACGAGAGGTCATAGATTTTGGTCACGTCTTGTACAGCCAGATACTTTGTCAAACACCTACAATTCAATCTGAATTGCACTGTAAAGAATCTGAAATTTGAGAAAATGGAATACAAAATATCTGTTACTTAAAGCTGCTCTGTGCTTTGAGTGAACATAAGTTCAATAGAAGTTCAAAACACTTAAAAAAATTATGTTTCGAGTTCAATACACCTGTGTTTTGAAATGTGTCTTTGCGTATTCTTGATGCAGTTTGTTTGAAAGTGTTGTATAAGATAATATCAGTATCATTTAGCATTTTATACAACAGTTTGTTCTGGTTCTCGAATCTGATTGGCTGAGAGGTCTTTCCAGCCATGCAATATTCTACAGGTTTCACCACTGGAACCATTTCACCATTTGAATCAATCCGTTGTCAGCATTCTCACAGCGAGTGTCATGGTGAACGAGCAAACCCACCATATTTGGTTACACTTTACAATAACAGTACATGAATAACCATGAACTAATACCTAAATTAATAGTTACTTCTACATGAACTCATGATTAGTTAAGATATGAACTAATGAAGAGTGATCCTTAACTACGACAGGAGTCATAAGGATTCATGCATTAAAACAGCAGCATTAAGTACGCGTTAATACATGTTTGATAATTAATGCATTAATTAACATTTAGGGCTAAACTAAATAAATCAGCCTCCATAAGAGTAAACAAGAAGTACTCTGAATTTGAATTAAACGTGATTTAATACTGTCATAATTTACACTGTAATATCATAATCTGCCATCTGCAGCTTTGTGACAAATAATTGCAATGGCACATGATTATTTAGCCAATAATTACATAGATCTGTCTAATCAAATGTGGAAAATAGACTAACTACCACTAATAAATTTAATTTGATCTAAACTGTTTTCTGATTTTTACAGTTCATTTATATTTAGTCATATAGCTAAATAGTCATAGTTTATTCCCGGAACTAAAGTATGTAGGGTTTGTTTCTGGCGGGACACTCATTAGTGGCGCACGCTAGGTGTTCTCTTGGCGCGTTTGTTGTGTTGCTGGCATTTTAAACTAATAAATGTTGACTGCTTTGGTAAGCCGAATTAATAATTAAAGACATATTTACATGTATGTTTTATTGGGGTTTTCAGGAGGTTATGTGCAGTTATTAACTGTATTTGTATTTTTGTCGTTTAAATGTATATGCTTTGATTAGCATTAGCTTGTGGACGCGCGCTATTTTACATGTAAATGTGCCTTATATGTGTCTTTACAGGTATGTTTATGGCTTGCTTTCAAGTCCATATATGTTTAATTATATAAATAAAAATAAAATACAAATACTTTTTATTTTAGTTTTTTTGTACCTGGGTGTAAAGAAATAAGGATGGCACTCTATAGTGTTTATTCATATATTAGTTAATGATGTGTGATATGTGCATCATGTCATGACTTTACTTGAGGGGGCACAATCATAATGAACTCATTATTAACTAAGCATATACTAACATCAACTAATGGTTTGTTAATGTATACTTATGTCAGGACTTTACTTGAGGGGGAACAATCATAAATATAGCTGCGAGCAGCGATGGCGGGCCCAAGCCCGGTGGCACCGCCACCCCGGTGGCTTCAGGGCAACTGTGCACAGCGGGCAATAGGCACTTAAAACGGTTAAACATCAAAGGACTATGTCAAATTCACTCCACATTTACTGCACTACAAGGTGCCGTTATAGAGCCCCTCCTCCCTGCCCATTTTCAAAGGATTACATGTGCCAAGTTTTAACATTATTCTGATGAATTTTGAAGCAAATCAGGTAAAAATAAGAGGGTGATCTCAATGTATGCTGAAAGTGACACATTTTCTGCTTCCAGTTGGTGGCGCTATGACTTTGAATCACAATAGTCAAATCCATGTGATCAGCCTTGTACAACGAAGACTAAGCCAAAGTTTCATCAAAATCAATTAATGTATGCAGAAGTTATAACACTTTGTTTCCCTTTTCTTGCCATAAATTCGTTGCCTCGCCACGGCCAAACCGTTTGAGATATCCAAAATCCGTTTGCAATTAAACAACTTCAATGTGTTAGCAACAAGTTAAAAAAAGCTTGGTGTAAATTGGATAAACCCTGTAGGAGTAGTAGTATAAAATTCATAGCCTGTTTTTTCAAAAAATTAACATTCAAACCAAAATAGCTGACTTCCTGTTGGTCGGAGCTAATGAATGTAAATTAGAAAATTGTCCGGCTTGATGAGAATAATATGTGTACCGAGTTTGGTGACTGTAGGAAAAACTAACCCCCACTTTTGTCAAAAGGTGGCGCTACTGAGCCCCTCCACCACGCCCATTTCTATGGCTTTGTCCATGTCTACTGGTTGACAATATTGATGTGTGTGTCGAGTTTCATGCAATTTGAAGCATGTTAAGAGCCTCAAAAACACTCAAGGATATTATTACAGTTTGACCTGTTGCCATGGCAACAATATTTCAAATATCAAAAATCCTGTCATAGGTCTACATCTGCTGTGTATTGACATTACACTGATGAAGTTTGAAGCAAATCAGGTAAAAATAAGAGGGTGATCTCAAAGCATTTTAAAAGTGATACACTTCTTGCTGCCATTTGGTGGCGCTATAACTTTGACTCACAATAGTTACATCCATGTGATCAGACTACTACAACCAACACACTCCTGAAGTTTCATAAACATCAATCAATGTATGCAGAAGTTATAACACATTTCCTGTTTCCCTTTTCTCGCCATAAATTCGTTGCCTCGCCACGGCCAAACCGTTTGAGATATCCAAAATCCGTTTGCAATTAAACAACTTCAATGTGTTCGCAACAAGTTAAAAAAAGCTTGGTGTAAATTGGATAAACCCTGTAGGAGTAGTAGTATAAAATTCATAGCCTGTTTTTTCAAAAAATTAACATTCAAACCAAAATAGCTGACTTCCTGTTGGTCGGAGCTAATGAATGTAAATTAGAAAATTGTCCGGCTTGATGAGAATAATATGTGTACCGAGTTTGGTGACTGTAGGAAAAACTAACCCCCCCACTTTTGTCAAAAGGTGGCGCTACTGAGCCCCTCCCCCACGCCCATTTCTATGGCTTTGTCCATGTCTACTGGTTGACAATATTGATGTGTGTGTCGAGTTTCATGCAATTTGAAGCATGTTAAGAGCCTCAAAAACACTCAAGAATATTATTACAGTTTGACCTGTTGCCATGGCAACAATATTTCAAATATCAAAAATCCTGTCATAGGTCTACATCTGCTGTGTATTGACATTACACTGATGAAGTTTGAAGCAAATCAGGTAAAAATAAGAGGGTGATCTCAAAACATTTCAAAAAGTGATACACTTCCTGCTGCCAGTTGGTGGCGCTATAACTTTGACTCACAATAGTCACATCCATGTGATCAGACTCCTATAACGAACACACTCGTGAAGTTTCATAAAGATCAATATATGTATTAAGACGTTATAACACATTTCCTGTTTCCTTTTTCTCGCCATAAATTCGTTGCCTCGCCACGGCCAAACCGTTCGAGATATCAAAAATCCCCTGGCAATTTTTAATCATCAGTGTCTTGACTTCATGCTGACCGAGTTTGGTGGCGATCGGATTAATCGTCTAGGAGGAGTATATCAAATTCCAGAGCATGCGTTTTTCAAACAACCCTTAATAGCTGACTTCCTGTTGGCGTGGCGATTAACTTAGAGCGCGAAAGTTGTTCGGCCCGATGAGGTCTATATGTGTACTGAGTTTCATACTAATACGTGCAAGCATGTTTAATATATGGACCAAATTTTCAGACTTTTTTCAAGGGGGCGCTGTCGAGCCCCCCTGCCACGCCCGGGTACCAGCCTCTCCGGCGTCCTAATGGCCGCGGATTCCAATGTGTGTGCCAATTTTCAAGAGTTTTTGAGCATGTTAAGGCCCCCAAAAAGCCCCGGAAGACGGAAAAAAAAAAAAAAAAAAAAAAAATAGAAATATAGCTGCGAGCAGCGATGGCGGGCCCAAGCCCGGTGGCACCGCCACCCCGGTGGCTTCAGGGCAACTGTGCACAGCGGGCAATAGGCACTTAAAACGGTTAAACATCAAAGGACTATGTCAAATTCACTCCACATTTACTGCACTACAAGGTGCCGTTATAGAGCCCCTCCTCCCTGTCCATTTTCAAAGGATTACATGTGCCAAGTTTTAACATTATTCTGATGAATTTTGAAGCAAATCAGGTAAAAATAAGAGGGTGATCTCAATGTATGCTGAAAGTGACACATTTTCTGCTTCCAGTTGGTGGCGCTATGACTTTGAATCACAATAGTCAAATCCATGTGATCAGCCTTGTACAACGAAGACTAAGCCAAAGTTTCATCAAAATCAATTAATGTATGCAGAAGTTATAACACTTTGTTTCCCTTTTCTTGCCATAAATTCGTTGCCTCGCCACGGCCAAACCGTTTGAGGTATCCAAAATCCGTTTGCAATTAAACAACTTCAATGTGTTAGCAACAAGTTAAAAAAAGCTTGGTGTAAATTGGATAAACCCTGTAGGAGTAGTAGTATAAAACTCATAGCCTGTTTTTTCAAAAAATTAACATTCAAACCAAAATAGCTGACTTCCTGTTGGTCGGAGCTAATGAATGTAAATTAGAAAATTGTCCGGCTTGATGAGAATAATATGTGTACCGAGTTTGGTGACTGTAGGAAAAACTAACCCCCCACTTTTGTCAAAAGGTGGCGCTACTGAGCCCCTCCACCACGCCCATTTCTATGGCTTTGTCCATGTCTACTGGTTGACAATATTGATGTGTGTGTCGAGTTTCATGCAATTTGAAGCATGTTAAGAGCCTCAAAAACACTCAAGAATATTATTACAGTTTGACCTGTTGCCATGGCAACAATATTTCAAATATCAAAAATCCTGTCATAGGTCTACATCTGCTGTGTATTGACATTACACTGATGAAGTTTGAAGCAAATCAGGTAAAAATAAGAGGGTGATCTCAAAGCATTTTAAAAGTGATACACTTCTTGCTGCCATTTGGTGGCGCTATAACTTTGACTCACAATAGTTACATCCATGTGATCAGACTACTACAACCAACACACTCCTGAAGTTTCATAAACATCAATCAATGTATGCAGAAGTTATAACACATTTCCTGTTTCCCTTTTCTCGCCATAAATTCGTTGCCTCGCCACGGCCAAACCGTTTGAGATATCCAAAATCCGTTTGCAATTAAACAACTTCAATGTGTTCGCAACAAGTTAAAAAAAGCTTGGTGTAAATTGGATAAACCCTGTAGGAGTAGTAGTATAAAATTCATAGCCTGTTTTTTCAAAAAATTAACATTCAAACCAAAATAGCTGACTTCCTGTTGGTCGGAGCTAATGAATGTAAATTAGAAAATTGTCCGGCTTGATGAGAATAATATGTGTACCGAGTTTGGTGACTGTAGGAAAAACTAACCCCCCCACTTTTGTCAAAAGGTGGCGCTACTGAGCCCCTCCACCACGCCCATTTCTATGGCTTTGTCCATGTCTACTGGTTGACAATATTGATGTGTGTGTCGAGTTTCATGCAATTTGAAGCATGTTAAGAGCCTCAAAAACACTCAAGAATATTATTACAGTTTGACCTGTTGCCATGGCGGAAGACGAAAAAAAAAAAAAAAAAAAAAAAAAAAAAAAAAAAAATAATAATAATCCTTAGAAGAACAAGAGGGCCCTGCGCGAATTTTCGCTTGGGCCCTAATAATAATCCTTAGAAGAACAAGAGGGCCCTGCGCGAATTTTCGCTTGGGCCCTAATAATCCTTAGAAGAACAAGAGGGCCCTGCGCGAATTTTCGCTTGGGCCCTAATAATCCTTAGAAGAACAAGAGGGCCCTGCGCGAATTTTCGCTTGGGCCCTAATAATCCTTAGAAGAACAAGAGGGCCCTGCGCGAATTTTCGCTTGGGCCCTAATTAATTCACTGTTAACAACTTACCAAATTCAGCTCATGATTATCATTAACTTACAATCAAATACCAGACCTGCCAACATGTACGCATTTTGCGTACCAGGTACGCATTTTGACCTCAAAGTACGCTGGTACGATTTGTCACTCTATACTACGCAAAAACCCAGTGACTCCTCTGTGCATGCCTAGTACTCAAATCCAGCAAAAGAGTTCGACCAATCATCGCTGGGTTCATTTCCCCAAATAGCAAGAGGGGATGATTGACAAATGCGTACGGCCTATCACTAAAAAGACACTGCAAATCGACAGCAGCACAAAATCCCGCTCAATCCCGTCTTCCACTCCCGCCTTCTCAGTGACTGAATTCTCAAGCGAGGACAGCACACTCACGCACTGTTAACTCCTTAAGGTAAACGGGTATAAAATGCACAAGTAATGTTGAACAACAAATCTAAATAAAATTGAAATCGCTGATTATGAAAATGTTGTGATGTGTGACTGACTGACAAGCGCGAGTCTGGAGAAACAGGCGTTTATTTATTTATTCTCAGTGTTGAGAAACGTATAGCCTACATGTGTTGTGTTATTGTGTTAATACTAACTAAAGTAACTAATTATGTTACATAGCCTACTTATTTTGTATGAAAACTAGCACATTAGTTACTTATGCATTTAACATGACCGTTGTCTCAATGTTGCGCGAGCTCTCTCTCATAAACACAAACGCGCGCGCGCGCGCACACAGAGGTAAAATGAAAATTGCCGTGTTTTTTTTATTTTTTTATTTTTGCTTGTGTTATTTATTTATTTTTTTTGTCAGAAAAGATTTTTAATTATCCACCCGTGTATTTAAGATTTGTTAAATGACGGACGCTTTAGATAACACAACCCCTCGTTATATGTCGGACTACTTCTTGATATTCTTGAATAACGTTACTCGATTCGTTTGCTCTTATTGGTCCTTTCTATTCGTTGTCAACAGTTTTCTATAAATATGTTTGTATTGGCTAACCTTTAATCAGCGAATGTTTGTCTTGTTTATAATTCAAAGACAGCATGCTACAAATAGAAAGCCTTTTTTTTCTTTGGGATTTAGTATCATATTTGGATACTGTAATAATAAATTAAGTATTTTAAATGAATCGCATGTAAATACAATGTTTACTATTTTGTAAGGGTTTCTTAATTGTAGACTAGTTTTCATTAAACAACCTGTATAAACGACTCAACTGTCAGGTTAGTTGTATGTAAATGTAGCCTTCTTGAAATTGCAAACAACATTTTTTAGTCCATATTAAATATATGAATGCGATTCACTTGTGGTTGTCAGTTTGTATAAGAACACATTATGCAATGCAAGACTAATCAATTAAAAAAATATTTGTAATTGTGTAAAATTAAAAAAAAAAACTTTAACATTCAAAATTAGATTAACGAAGATGGGTGTGTCCCATTTATTTCAAAGTCCAAATATGTATTATTCCTTCTTATAGAGACTGTTTGATTTAGTTTACCCTAAATGTTAATTAATGCATTAATTATCAAACATGTATTAACGCGTAGTTAAGGCTGCTGTTTTCATGCATGAATCCCTATGACTCCTGTCGTAGTTAAGGATCACTCTTCATTAGTTCATATCTTAACTAATCTTGAGTTCATGTTGAAGTAACTATTAACTCAGGTATTAGTTCATGGTTATTCATGTACTGTTATTGTAAAGTGTTACCCCATATTTTTATGGATACTACTGTTATTTTATGACAGAATGTAGTTTTAAGAGTTTTTTAGGTGAGAATATAGTTTTTTAGACCTCAGATGTGATTTATATGTAAACATATAGCGCCTATTTGAAATTTTGTTTAGAGGGAGATTTGAGCTCCAGGCCATCAACGACCATTCAGCGCTCATGTACCCGCAGAGAACAGCTTCATCTCGGCCAGTCCTTCAGGAATTTGCCACTGGCTCTTATTTAGATAGTGTTTAAACATGAGGTTTATTTTTGGGGGGTATATCAAATGTGCAAACTTTGGTCTTATTAATCTATTACTTGTTCCAGAGCTAATAGATTATATTAAGTTTCATAACTTTATATTTTGAAATTAAATCTTGTACTAACTAGAGTGCTGCTTTTGTACGTTTGACTGAACAGTTTGCTTGTGTTTATTTTCTATTTGTTAATTTAAATATGAATAATATTTTATATAAATAAAATGCCATATTTTTTTCAGTGATTTCAATAAAGGTTACATTAATACCCCATTAGATGGCAGCAATATGAGTGAGTGAGTCAGTCGCAAAGACTTTTAAATTGAAATGGACTGAAAAAAAGAAACAAGGATTTAGTTTTTACTTCAAACAACATTTTATGAGGCACAACTGACAAATGCATTGACTAGCGCTGTCATGGGAAATCCCCTTAAATGTTAAAAGGACAAAGGCAAGATTTTGTTTTCCTCAGCGGACATTCAAACTGATTTTGTGATCATGAGTATAAGAAGAATATCATCTAGATGAAGGTAATGCACTCGCTCAGGCGATCTCTCCCATAATACTCTACATATTACAATGAGCTTCAATGAAGCGACTCAGCGTTCCTTCATTACTAGTTCTAAAGTGATGTTTTAGCATTAGTAACGGAGGCTTGGGCTCAACTGTTAAACTGTCAACTTGAGATTTGAATCTGTTGCAAAAGGAAGAAGTTCCTCACAAAAGAGGGTTTTTAAAGTCAATCTGTTTTTTTGTTTTGTTTTGTTTTGTTTCTTATTTATTTACACACTTGTGCCATTGAACTGTTGTATAAATGCAATATCAAACTCGTAGCCATGCGATATGGCATTATATCAGCACGGCTACACGTGTGATGTTTACTATTTATTTACTGTATGGAGTTATTAATCTAGCAGTGTTATTATTATTTTTTTTTTTTTCTCATCATATTTTTTTTCAACATTAGGCCTATGTTTTAATTAAAATAGTTTCTCATAATGGCTTCAAAAATGTGCAGGGATGTCTGGAATCACTTGATAAAGTAGATAAAAATACAGTTATGTGCAAGATGTGCAGTGCCAATCATAACATTATAATGAGAACAATATAGAGTGGTGTGAATTCTTTGTGCTTTAGTTGCTCGTGTTTCAGTGCATTGATTTGGGAAGAGCGCATCCACAACAGGAGTAACACTTTCTGGCTAGCAAGCAACTTAGTTCAAGTTCAAGACTGAAACAGACTTACCCTCGCACCCTTCTCAGGATAACACCGACAGCCTCCGCTGCAGTCTCTCCCCCCACATGGTCCACTGCTCTTCTTCACTCCCTGAGAGAAAAAAGACAAAGAGTGAAGACAATGTTTAATAGCATGTTGAGTTTGTTGGGTTAAAAGCTTGCTCAGTGCCATGTGAAATGACAGTACATTTGATTTATATTTAGCCTGACAAATAACAGACAAGAATGCTGCAAAGTTGTGATGCTGTTCTAGAGGCTGTCACTTTACTGTCAGTTCTTCTAAAGTGGCAGCTTGATGTTCATCATGTTCCAGACACTCGTGTGATTCTGCAGCTGTGGTTGGTCAAACCACATCACTCAACAAACCATTATTTATTTGTTTGTTTTTCTTTCTTTGATGACCATCTAGAAGATGGTCTAGAAGATCATATTCATGAGAATGTAAAAATGTTTTATTTACTAAAACTAACTTTTTACAGTGCCTTCATGCATTTCATGCATATACAATGCATTTTATGTATAGATTTTGTTGCTTAACCCTTATGCTGTCATATGGTGGCTGCAATAATAAATAAAAGTTGGCAAGATCTAGATACAGTTACTTTAGTAACTAAAGAAACCAACAGAAAACTTGTTCACAGAAAAAAGATAAGCCCTGACAAATGCTAGACCCAGCCTGCGTTCAGCCTTGACAAAAGTTGCAAAACATTTTTTAAACGGAAACGGTGGTGCGTTGAACACCCTGTTCTGATGATGCAGGAGTTGCAACTATGGCAGCTGAGAAGGCCATTCTTTGTGTTCTTTTTGAAGAATTTTCGGAGCCTGATGAAGTTGGTATAAATACGTGTTTAATACTACAAAATACACTCGATGTTACAGTCATTGCCCTTGCCGTCCAGAATAAAAGAGAACATCCCAATCGAGTGAAGGGATTTGTGGAAACACAACCCTTGCATTGCATTTCAGGATGAAAAGACAAACATTTCAGGTGAAGGATAATCCACTTCTTACCTCTGAGACTGTGTTATGATCTATATTATTTTTATTGTTTGTATTAGGCTTATCATTATTGCTGATCACTGTTGTTGTGCTTTGATATTGTAATATTTACCATTATATAATCAGAGGAGTATAGAAAAGTTAATGAAAGTGTCACTTCGCAATACAACAGTAAAATATATATGTATAGTATTTTTATGTTACATTAATACCCATTGTGCGAGTTGTCTCTTTAATACCGCGTGGTTTATATACAACTTGCCGCTGTTTGGGCTGACATTTCTGACACACCCACCAAACAAGAGAAAACGTATCTCAAACCCGTTGCACGCTGTTTCCTGTTTCATAAAACGAGTTTACCAAATAAGCTAGGCTTATTTCAGTTAGTCTGATTATTTTGAACCAAATCAACTGACAATAAATCAGACTTACTGAAATAAACCTGGATTATTTGGTAAACTTGTTTTATGAAACAGGCCACAGGAAACATGTCGTTCAACCCCGAAAAAGACATGTAGCAAAATGTTGCGCACCGGTTTGAGCTTAAACGTGCCCCCAATCAATATTTAAATGAAAATATTAAAATATTTGTTTAATATTGTTAATATTAATTATTATTTTTAACTAAAATAAGCTGAAACATCTGTATCACTGAAAAACATGCTTGATGAAATATGAGATGCATATGATGACAAAAACAACAACAACAAACAAGTTAAATATCACTTGTAAACAGAATATTTTTATAGTGCATGATTTTTTCCCCCTATTTTTTTTTTTATGTAGGATATGTATAATAGTTGCTATGAAACAAGCAGCTATTTCATTTAATACAATTATAGAATTCCCATAATAGATGTAAACAAAAAAATAATAATAATAATTTGATACCTAACTATGAATCAGAAACACGCTTGAAACCTAATAACCATCTTTTAAATATGTTTCAAAGCATGACTTTAGTTAGACTAAGTTAGCTAAGGCATTTCACTTTAAGGAAAGTTAATTCATACATTTATACAATTTATAACATTAACCATTATGAAAAGTGCTGAGCTAATGAATACATTATTCATTATTCTCTTTGTAAGAGGGGACCTAATATTTTGAAGGGTCTTGTTCTATGATGGCAGTATATCTGCTCACACCTACACACTGATCCCACAGACAGCCCTGTGTGTCCATGAAACCTACAAGACTACACTGTCTGCGACAAATTGTTTCAGAGACATTCTGTCTTGTTCGTCAGATATGAGATGCAGGACAAGAAACAGACAAAGGCCACATTGAGCCTCCTGCCTCAAGTCACAAAGAATTCATTTTAAATGAGACCTCAGACAAACCGGTCCTCTAACAGAAGAAAGAATAAGGTTACATGTCCTTCCTCGCTAATATTCATACTTCAGAGCCTACATTTATAATACTCATTTTAAGCATTTCAATATTAAATATTTATCTAATATGTGGATAAATAGTGGATAGATGCAATGAATAGCAACCACTAAATAAGGTAAAGATGTGACACTTCTATTTTCTCTGAGCACTGATAGTCCTGAAACAATGCATGGAGTAACTCCATAGGGAAGCATTGTCTTGTAGATGGTGGAAAAGATGAAGAACTAAACAACAACACAAACAATAAGTGTAAGACTGGCCAGTTTCAGTTTATTGCTAAATAGTTGATGATTACAGCAGATGATGAGAGGAGTATTGTGTTCTATCCTGTTCCACCCCACGCTTTCCCCACAAAAAGAAATGACCTTTTCCTTCGCTACCTGGAAAAAACATTTTAAATCTAGTCTGAGACAATGATCACCTGATTAGCATGAGTCCGCTTCCGACACAACCTGTGAAAAAGGTCTAGAGTATGCACTCAGGAGTGTGTTTTTGTGCTTGAAGGAAAGAGGTTTTTCCAAATCAAACCACTGGAGGACAAAGGGTAATGAGTAACAACGGTGAATAATAACAAAGAAAGCTCGTGCAATTTCTCCATTTATGTAATTCCTGCACTATGACAGGAGCTGAGAGAAAAGTTTCACACAGACATGATGACCTTATTTCTACATTGTGGTTTCATTATAGAGAAATTCAATGTTCCTATCATAGCCTTGTGGGCGGCGCTCTGATATACCATGCAGCAGAAACTCTGGTGACCCAAGTTTGAGTCCCAACTTGATGTGCTTAACCAATCCTGTTCCCCTCTCTAGTTAAATTTCTACTTTTCTCTACTGTTTTATCATTTTGTTCTAAACCTGTTTCCCCCTCATTCAATGAAAATCAAAATAATACAAATAATAACAAAAACACAAATGAACACACGGAGCAGAACATAGAACACAAAACAAACATCCATACTAGGACAAGACCTGAGAAAGAACACAGGGACAAAGAAAGGCCGGGGTTTAAATACTCAAGGGCTAACAACAAGACACACCAGTGAACAATTAAGACTTATGAACAGGGGGAACCAATGAACAAAAGAACTACAAAGGACTACAAACTTGGCACAAGGAACAGGAAACATAAGTCCAGGAGTGAACATAGGGAACATGTAACATCAATGCCCGGTTCCACAGACGGGTTAAGTCTAGTCCCAGATTAAAAAGCTTTTTTAACTGAAAGCAACTTGCAATTGCATATTTTAAATTATGTCAGTGCCATTGTTTTTTTCAAGATGCACATCAATAATGTAAAATGTACCTTTAAAAAAAGCTACTTAGAGGGTTAGTTCACCCAAAAAGGAAAATTCTGTCATTTAATACTCACCTTCACTTCGTTCCAAACCCGTAAGACTTTCATTCGTCTTCGTAACACACAAAGATATTTTTGATGAAATCTGAGAGCTTCAAATGAATAACTTCGCGCACGACCAGATTGGTTTCTTCTCTTGAAAAGCGTTCAGCTTTTCCGCCAACAAATTCCGCCATGTAAATAGCAATCGAAGACTATAGAATAACACAAGACGTGTCACTCGTATTGTTTTGATTGGGAGAAAGTGTAACGCGCAATATGGCGGAATAAGTCCCGCCTTCTAAAGCCAAGAGCCAATCGCCGACTGGTAAAGTGTTTGCGTCACTTCAGTGGCCGTTAGAATCACCGGTTTCTATAGAAACAGTCAGACACGCGCCTCCGAAGAGACGCGCATTTAGGTCTGCGCATGCGCAATAGCTTGATCCAGCCTGGAAAAAAATACAGTTTTTTTGTCATGATTCGAGCGTTTAGAAACTAAATGTCAGTTGTTGTTAGATTTCATTGGTGATTTCAAATATGAAATTTAATCGTAAGGTTGGCGAACAGTTTTGGAGAATCTGATGTTTCCCCATTCAAAGAGATAGGAGCTGCATGATGCCCAGGATGCCCGAGAGGCGTTTCAAAGATGGCCGCCGAGTGAAATGACTTGTCTTAAAGGGACTTTGATAGCAATCCGCCATGGCGCAAGCGCATCTCGCTCTTAAAGGGAATGGGAGATGACACTCTTATTGGTTTATTGAAGGTTACGCCCATTACTCATTAAGAGAATAGGGACAACCCATTTCAAAAATGCGCCCCGGCACACAGACCGTTTTTCCGTCGTTAAAATAGCAAAAGTAGATTTGGACACGCCCAGAGTGCACCTGCGCCGTGCGCTTTACACTGTGCGTTTAGATCGTTAAAATAGGGCCCTTAGTCTTAGCCCTGTCTGTGAAACTAGGCCCAAGAGACATTTCTTATTATTGTCAATGTTGAAACAGTAGGGCTGCTTAATATTTTTGCAGAAATCATTTTTTTTTTTTTTTTTACAGGATTCTTTAATGAATAGTGCAGCTTTCATACATTATTTTTAGATTTAACATAATAAATATCTTGTCACGTTTGATAAATTTATTGCATCTTTGCTGAATAAAAGTATTTTAAAAGATAAAATCTTACTGTCCACAAATTTTTTTAATGGTATTGATTTTTGTCACTTTGTTTGTTGATACTAGTGTTGAATTAAACACCTTTAAATAAAAACAACAACAAAATAAATAAACAGGGAAATCCCTTTGCAATTTAAAGGGTTAAAAGAATGTGATATAAGTGAACAATAATATCTTTCCAACTAAAAGGGATATCCTTATGTTTAAATGATTTAGGGCAAAACTGAAGCCTACGTGACAAAGCATTTGGTCAATGCGCAGTCTGTTCAACCCTCGCAGGAAGGTCAGAAAGCTGTCTGTTGGGCTTTTGGCTATGTCTAAAACAAAAAAACAATACCAGACGAAAACACAGAGAACAAAAACACAGACATAGATTTGTTACTGCAAAGGCCAGAAATGCCCCAGACAACACTAACCGCTAAAACAACAATCGAACTAGACAACAGAGTCATAGACTAGCAGCGTCTAACTATGAAGCTCAAAGCCACAATCATATAAAACAGTGCAGGGAAATGATGCATACACTGCTTAGTGTCAGGCTGTTCCCATACTTGGCTCAATAGCTTGGTCTAAACCCACCTACCTGCCACTTCCTTTTTTAATCTTTTTTCACACTGTAAGAATGATTTGAAACCAACCTTACAAACTGGACGCAGCTGTAGTCTCAAAGCACACTTAGAGACCGTAGGGTGTGTTATGTGTTGTAACTGTCAGGCATATTTAAAAGGCATCTGAGTCTTGTTGTCATGTAGAGGGAAGTTGAGTGTTCAATAGGCCTCATTCATTCAAAGACATTTTAAGGCTCCTTAAATAAGAGACAGAGGAAAGTCTATGCTCCATTCCAGAGCTATGACTTCAGACTGGCCTAAAACTATGTGCATTCATCTCTGATGATCATTCAACAATTAAGGCCAAATTACATATAATCAATGTCTCAAAGACCTATTATATTAATAGCTGAATTTTAACACATGCTGGAAATAATGACGTAATGAATAATAATTTTTAGTAGGTATTACAAACCTTCTGAGAAGTACACTTTATTTTAAAAAAGGAGTACTTCTATGAAAATAATATATTTAAAAATATTATAGTGCTTTAGATTAATTTGATACTAAATGCTATTAGCTGCACATTAGAGTGTGTTTGACCCACTTAAAGTTAGTATAACTTAAGTACACATTTATATATAATTCTTATAATTATTTCTATTGTCTTCTAAAGTGCACTTCAGAATATACCGACAAACATATGGTACACTAAAGTATAGTTTAATGTAATTTCTATTGACCTAGTATGCCAATTTACACTGCTCAAAAAAATTAAAGGGACACTTTTAATCAGAGAATAGCATCAAGTCAGGTAAACTCCTGGGTTATTGATCTGGTCAGTTAAGTAGTAGAGGAGGTTGTTAATCAGTTTCAGCTGCTTTGGTGTTAATGAAATCAACAACAGGTGCACTATGAGATGACCCCCAAAACAGGAATGGTTTTACAGGTGGAGACCACTGACATTTCCCTACTCATCTTTCCTGACTGTTTTTCTCTAGTTTTCCATTTGATTAGGGTCAGTGTCACTACTGGTAGCATGAGGCGATACCTGGACCCTACAGAGGTTGCACAGACAGTCCAACTCCTCCAGGATGGCACATCAATATGCGCCATTGTCAGAAGGCTTGCTGTGTCTCCCAGCACAGTCTCAAAAGCATGGAGGAGATTTCAGGAGACGGGCAGTTACTCTAGGAGAGCTGGAGAGAACTGTAAAAGGTCCTTAACCCATCAGCAGGACCGTTATCTGCTCCTTTGTGCAAGGAGGAACAGGGCGAGCACTGCCAGAGCCTTACAAAATGACCTCCAGCAGGCCACTGGTGTGAATGTCTCTGACCAAACAATCAGAAACAGACTTCATGGGGGTGGCCAGAGGGCCTGGCATCTTCTAGTGGGCCCTGTGCTCACTGCCCGGCACCGTGGAACTGGATTGGCATTTGCAATTGAACACCAGAATTGGCAGGTCCGCCACTGGCGTCCTGTGCTTTTCACAGATGAGAGCAGATTCACCCTGAGCATGTGACAGATGTGAAAGGGTCTGGAGAACATTATGCTTCCTGTATCATTTTTCAGCATGACCGGTTTGGTGGTGGGTCAGTGATGGTCTGGGTAGGCATATCCATAGAGTGACACCCAGACTGCCATTAGGTATCCTTGGACCCATTGTCAGACCCTACACTGGTGCAGTGGGTCCTGGGTTCTTCCTGGTGCATGACAATGCCCAGCCTCATGTGGCGAGAGTATGCAGGCAGTTCCTGGAGGATGAAGGAATTCATACCACTGAATGGCCCCCATGCTCACCTGACCGGACCGGACAAGACATTATGTTTCGTTCCATCTGACACCGCCAGGTTGCACCTCAGACTGTCCTGGAGCTCAGTGATGCCCTAGTCTAGATACCCCAAGACACCATCTGTTGTCTCATTAGGAGCATACCCCGACGTTATCAGGCATGCATACAAGCACGTTGGGCCATATAAACTACTGAGTGCCATTTTGAGTTGCTGCAATGAAATTTCAGTAAAATGGACTAGCCTGCTGCATAATTTTTTCACTTTGATTTTCGGGCGGTCTTCTGTAGGTTGATAATTTTCATCTCCATCAAACAATGTGGCATCCTTTCGTTCCTAACACATTACCCAGTCCATATCAGTATAGATATCCAGCATAATATTTTTCCCCATTGAGATTGAATGTGTTTTCAAAGTGTTTCTTTAATTTTTTTGAGCAGTGTATTTAGAATTACACATTTGTAATGATTAAGTTTAGTTCATTTAAAGTATTTTTACTAACTTCAAATGTAATACTGAATAAAATCACTACATTTAAAACATTATAATATTAAAAAAAATTATAATCAAGCAACTTTACTTGTGCTTTAGTATGTTAAGCCCCGGGTATACTTCACTTTCCGCGCCCGGACGTGTCACGCGTGCACTCGCGTCCGCACATCTTTCAAAGTATACTAAACCAAGGATGCGCGCGGATGACAGAGTTCGACACATGCACAGTGCAATTTTTCTATACTATTACCAGACAACCGGACATTCGCTGGGCAGGTTCGGAGAAGAAGAACAGTTCAGCCACCATTGCAACATAGTTCAGAAGATACATCAAGAGAACATGAATCAAAAACGATGGAGAAGGCATGCTTTTGAGTTTACTCATCTTATTTTTGAATCATTCTTTACACACTCTTCTTTCCTGCTTGCGCATGCGCTGTTGCTCGCGCACCATCCGCATGGTCTCGAAATTTGGGCTGCATGCGAACGGGGTGTATGGCTGAAGTATACCCGGGGCTTTAGTCTACACGTACTTATTTAAAGCATGACAAATCATGATTAAAACATGTTTTAAAATGCATTTTTTGAAAATGTACTTAAGTGTGTTGAGAATCATAGTCATGAATGTGTACTTTTTTTAAAAGGCCTTTTATTTTACTTCATTTTCACAAGGGTGCCGATGTGTTAGTATGCATAAACCCATGTTTAGTCTAGAACTTGTCTTAGCCTAGAGTCTATGAAGGAAGTGCCTAGTGTCAGAGAGATTAATGTGTCTAATAAAGAGACTAGAGTCAGATAACAGTGATATGTGTCCTTTTTCTCTCAAAGACATGACCTGTCCCCTCCTCCACGCTCCATCCAGTCTTGTTTTGACGCTATAGTGTGAGTGTTCAGTGCGGGTTAGATACATATCTCTTACTGTTACTCATATGAACACACTAATATTACTTTTGCACAATATTTACAAAACATTACTACATTACTGCATTATATTACTAAGGCCACCTTTAAGTCACAGACTGTTTGAATGATAGCATCATTATAAATTAGTATTAATTGTGTGGTTAAATGAAATGAGACTTCCACTGGGTGGAAATTTTAAAAAGTCTGCAGATTTTCTTTGATATCTGTTGTTGGATATCACCCTTTGCTGTGTTTACTAGACAGTGTGATGACATTGTAATGACTTAAGCACTGAATGTTTACATAACTGTGTGGGCACATGGCAGGAAAATGACTTCTATCCCATTTGTTTAAATGGGAACGCGTTCTTACGATAAAGAGCAAGAAACATCCATTTATGGATGTCAGTGTTTGCCTGTATACACAAAGACAATATGACTCATGCTGTTCTCAATGTACCACAGTCATAACTCTCTGTGGTGAACCACGTAACCATAATTCCCAAAATCATTTCAACACTGTTGTCCAGCCTTGGCTGAACTGTCTAACAGGTGTCTGGAACACACTGGGATCCAGATGCTTTAGGCTTTTTCCACTCAAAAGTGAAAAAAATAAATAAATAAATAAATAAACAAATACAAGTTCTTGGTTTATGGTTGATTATAGACTTTAGTCACGGTAGACGGCATATTTAATGTATCACAAGTGAAGGCTGTGAGAGAGAGATGGACAGTCTGTTAAGTGGGATGCAATGTTATTAAATTTGCTGTCAAATGTCAACCTGATGAAATATTGAAATATTGTAAATATTCCAAAAATATTAAAAAACTATGGTGTGACATAGGACCTTAAAATAGCACAATGTATTGAACGTACTGTACAAAAATTAAACTAACTAGTGTCTACTGGATTAAGAATCTGTATTGAGGGACAGCAGATGGTCCTTTTATGGAAATGCAGTGACACTGCAATAATATCAGAGGAATGGCAAAGAAAGTTTGGGAAGCATAAGAATCACCAAGTATATATAATTAAACAGGGGTGTGTTCCTCAAAAGTATCATTAGTTCTGTCAAGTTCCGTCAATAACAACATTCAGCGATTCTGTTTCTGGAAACCTAGTTCCAATGGATATTCACAAACAGACATCAAACATTGCAAAGCTGTGTGGTTGGAACTACAGCTCTCAACCTGTAGTAGAAGCATAGTTTCTTGTTAGTAAGGCATGTGGACGTATTTAGATCAGCCTCTTGAGCAAAATTCGCAAGCTAAGATGAAGTACAATCCAGGGCCGTAACCACCACAGACATTGAGGGGGACAAGTCCCCCCCAATAATTAGAAATGGTCAAATCGTCCCCCCCAATATTTGAAATTCTTGCACTGGTCTGCTGCACTTCATTACAGCACTTTGCATGTTGTTAGGATGACAAAAAGGTTTAAAAGTTAATTTTTTAGTCTGTTCTGCCTCAGTGGTCTAAGAACACTCGTCAATGTCAAAATGATTGAGATGGTCAATCAAATTAAGAAGTAGGCGGGGTTTACGTTCTCTTTTTGCTCATGCACACAGTCTTTACAGCACAGAGGGGCACGTCAAAAAAATCACAAAACAAATGCACACAAAAATGTGTCCCTGCTCTTGATATAAAACTATTGATGGACATCTTTGATTTTAATAAGGAAAAAATAAAAAATAAAAACTATGCGGGGGTGGATTAGAACATGCAACTTTTGATACTGTTAACAAAAATTCTACCACTATACAAATAGAAAATTTGAAAGTTCATTGCTAATCTATGTATCTATTCACTAAACTGATGAATCTCGGAACTAACAATATATTGTATTATGAAACTATCACATTAAACAAGAGTTCTCAATGTACTATTGAAATTGATTTCTGGACATCGTAATGTTTTTTTTTTTTTTCTACAATTGTTATTGTACATATCTGATATAGCATTGTATTAGTAGCAATTTCGTTCAATGTTTTGAAAAAAAATAAAAAATAAAAAAGGTTCCCCAATGTTCAAGACATGATTACGACCTTGGTACAATCTGTATCTGTAAGGGTGTAATACCGTTCTCCAACCACGGTTCAGTACGTACTTGCACCATGGTTCAACTGAAATCTGACGACGCAACTATAATATGCTTTGTTAAAAATAGTGCGTAAAAACAGACAGAGTTTGGCTAATGAATGTTTCTGTCGATGGATACACATTCTGGCCTCCCAATACATTACAACAACAAGGATGATAAAAAAAAAAAAAAAACTAAAATAAAAAAAAAACCCAAACAAACAAACAAACAAACAAAAAAACGTGGACAAAACAGTCACTTTTTGTGAACTCTGTTAAATCCGAGTGCCGTATGCTCTAATATGACTAGTCATTTATGCCATCATCACCTGGGTGTAGATAGTGCGTGAGTTCAGGTGAGACCTGAACAGCACACGTTGCTATCTGTGTTTAAACTAAACTCATTTAAGCCTTGCTAATTTAACCCTTTGAGCGGTACGGTCCCACATATGGGATTTTTATTTCTGTGCCCCTGGGCGTACGGTCCCACATATGGGATTTTGAACGCTAAGCGACGTCACATAACTGCCAGATTCAAACTGTGCTTAAGCGCCCTGGCTGCGAGACGGACGCGCGCAGCTCTTGTCATATATCACAACTATGCAGTGTTTTCAGCCACATAATGTTTCTTTTAAGGTTTCAGACATTTAAATACGCATAAGCACCATTAAAACAATATATTTAGAGTTTATAAAATACACACTGATGTCAGACATCAGTGGAAGACATCAATAAAAATTAATTCAAATACAATTTGCCGACATTTATTCATATCAGACACACATAATGGGCCTAAGTAACTATAAAGTTCACTCTATTATTCTTCCAGTTCACCAGCCACTTACTTGCATATACAGCTATGGAAAAAATTAAGAGAACACTCCTAGTTCAGAAATCAATGTTAAGTTGTCTCTTAATTTTTTCCATAGCTGTATTTCGGGAGAAACGGATGAATTCGCCTGCTGTAAATCCAACCGACAGGACTCTGTGAACTGCAAACTAAGATGGCGGCGCCCATCTCGCATTATAAATCAAGATAAAGATCATTTATAAAGGCTTTTAAACGACAAAACACACTCACTCACACATATTTGAGGATCGGAATATCAGATAGTTGAAGACATGGTAAGCAAGTTTGTGAATATTTTAAATAAACAAGGAAAAACAAAATAATAGCGATCCATTTGTGTTATTGTGGATGCGTTCAGTGCTTGTGACAAGCAAGACGCATCGCTATGGAAACATTAAAGGTCGCCTTAAAAAAACTCACTCTGGGGGGAGAGTTAGAATATTTTAAACTCACGCTCGAAAGGGTTAAACATTCGAGCACAATATGCGAAAGAGAACTTGCGCGCAAATATTGAGTTCTCTTTTAAGGCTTGCACTTGAACGCACAAATTCACACAAAAATTATGTCAACATAATTAGAAGACATAGTCGGTTGAACATATCTGTAACGAATGGAGACTCAGGCAGGGGATCCAAGTGCAGCGTTTATTTACAATGTAAGCGTGGTCGTACAGGCAGGGTAAATCAGGAGCAAACAGGTACAGCAGAGGGTAGACAGAGTCGTAATCCAGGTACAGGCAGAGGTCGGGACTGGCAGATAACATTCACAGGTCGGTATACAAAGCAAGGGTCGGGACAGGCAGCAACGGGTCAATAAACAGGAAACAGGCAAGAATGGTAACGACAGATAGACAGAATGTAAACGCTCAGAATTGTCACTAGGGATCAAGACTTCGCGGTGAGGTGTGTGTGTGTGAGTCCTTTATAGTCCAGTTAATGTGTATCAGCTGGGTGTGGTGATTAGTGTGGAGTGTGCATGGCTGTATGTGGCAACAGGTGATTGGTGGAGTGAAGCATGTGATTGACAGGGGGGATTATGGGAAATGGAGTCCGGAGTGAACAGGAACAGATGGTGATCGTGACAATATCAGTGTACTGGATCCGTGCATTATGTCTTAAAGTGACAGCAGCCTAATATTCCTGCTGTCTGTGTTTTTAATGTTAATCAAACAACAAAAGACAAGGAAATCACTCACTGTTCTTGATTGAATAGCTTTTGTAACTCTAATAAGGATTAATCTTTCATTTATACAGTCAAATATGCAATGTTACTTTACATTTGATTGCTTTATTCAATTTCTGTACCTGAAAACTAATGTCAGACCTACCTAAAAAGTTTATTTTATTTGTATCTTTGCTCTATTGTATTTACTTGTGCTGCTGCTTGTAGTTAGATTATTTGTTCTTATTTTCTTTATTCTTATTTGACAGTAGTCTTTTTTTCCCTAAACATAGTACATACTGGTCTATACCGAAATTGTGACTCTAAAACTGTAATACAAACCGAACCGTGAGTAATTTAAACCACAAGACTCCTTATCTATAAGAGGAAACCCATGATTGAATCAAACATACAAAAATAAAGCAAAACAACGGAGCACAAAGCAAAAAACAGTGAACCAACACTGTTTGAACCACGGATGTGGATGTGTTTCGGGAAACAGTCATGTCTAGTTAATTCTCCAATGCATTATACTATGGTACTTAAGCATTAATGTTGTATGGCAAACGCACACCAGATTGTTAGAGGATTTAGACAGGAATGTTAAATCTGTTTAGTTTTTGTCCTAAACCATTAGCAAATGCACTGCAGATAACCAAGATTTCCTCTGTGAACACTGCAAAATACTGTAGGGGTTTGCAATATCACAGTAAATAAGCTAATAGCTGTTCCCAGATGACAGCGTCCTGACAGCGAATTGGGACATCCTTTCTGTAATCAATTACCGGTTTGAAGCATCTAGAACAGAATGTTTAGTTGTTTTTCATTTTTCAGACCTTTTCAGTGCAATTTCTTTTTTTTCAGTATGTCCGATGATCACAAATTGGAGCAACAATAGTATAGTTTGGAGTGTGTGACAGAGTGTGTCCAGAGCTGTTTGGATATCCTGACATCCCTGTTAAAACACATTAATGCACTACACTACAGACACAATTTGTGCTAGCTACTGAATATTACTGTAAAAATGAAATATTACATATTAAATATTTACATTTTTGAAAAATTCAACAGCTGTTGTATTCAAAATGTCTCTAGTGACTGAAGACCTTTAGATGGAATCTCAGTTTATAGACATAAAACAACATTAAGGTGAAGTATAAACACATTCTTCCTCGTAGCAAACCACTCCCATATACATTTCAAAGCTATGAATAATGATAAAAGATGATGTTTGATGTTTGCACATGTATAAATCAACTTCTGTCTTTAAATTCAGTCAGATCCAAATTGGAGCTGTACCCTGACCTGATTCATTTATTGCAGGGAGATGTTTTGTAACTGAATAGGACTTTTAACTACTCAGCTGTCTGCTTGAACAGTGACCCAACTCCATTTGGTCATGAATCTCAGATCACTTTAAAGCTTTCCGAGGACTGACTTTTTGCCCCCTGTTGAACTTTGACCTAAGCTGAGGTCTCGACTTGGCTTGGGATCCTGATTAGAAAGATGATAGAGGACAAGTGCTACTGTTATGAGTTATGAGCTTAAGTCCTAAAATATTAAGTGTTTTCAGGATCTTTTTCTTTTTATTATTTTACTATATCTTTGTATATTTTATTTACCTATCATTTTATTTTCATATAAATAATATATATAGAGATTTTATGTGTTGCTTGGTGACACAAAGTTTGATACTTCTTGGAACTACAGGTGCTGGTCATATAATTAGAATATCATCAAAAAGTTGATTTATTTCACTAATTCCATTCAAAAAGTGAAACTTGTATATAGTATTAATTCATTACACATAGACTGATATATTTCAAATGTTTATTTCTTTTAATTTTGATGATTATAACTGACAACTAATCCCAAATTCAGTATCTCAGAAAATTAAAATATTGTGAAATGGTTCAATATTGAAGACACCTGGTGCCACACTCTAATTAGCTAATTAACTCAAAACACCTGAAAAGGCCTTTAAATGGTCTCTCAGTCTAGTTCTGTAGGCTACACAATCATGGGGAAGACTGCTGACTTGACATTTGTCCAAAAGACGACCATTGACACAAAAGGTCATTGTCCAAGCACATTAATAGAGAGGCGAAGGGAAGGAAAAGATGTGGTAGAAAAAAGTGTACAAGCAATAGGGATAACCGCACCCTGGAGAGGATTGTGAAACAAAACCCATTCAAAACTGTGGGGGAGATTCACAAAGAGTGGACTGCAGCTGGAGTCAGTGCTTCAAGAACCACTACGCACAGATGTACGCAAGACATGGGTTTCAGCTGTCGCATTCCTTGTGTCAAGCCACTCTTGAACAACAGACCGCGTCAGAAGCGTCTCACCTGGGCTAAAGACAAAAAGGACTGGACTGCTGCTGAGTGGTCCAAAGTTATGTTCTCTGATGAAAGTAAATTTTGCATTTCCTTTGGAAATCAGGGTCCCAGAGTCTGGAGGAAGAGAAGAAAGGCACACAATCCACGTTGCTTGAGGTCCAGTGTAAAGTTTCCACAGTCAGTGATGGTTTGGGGTGCCATGTCATCTGCTGGTGTTGGTCCACTGTGTTTTCTGAGGTCCAAGGTCAACGCAGCCGTATACCAGGAAGTTTTAGAGCACTTCATGCTTCCTGCTGCTGACCAACTTTATGGAGATGCAGATTTCATTTTCCAACAGGACTTGGCACCTGCACACAGTGCCAAAGCTACCAGTACCTGATTTAAGGACCATGGTATCCCTGTTCTTAATTGGCCAGCAAACTTGCCTGACCTTAACCCCATAGAAAATCTATGGGGTATTGTGAAGAGGAAGATGCGATATGCCAGACCCAACAACGCAGAAGAGCTGAAGGCCACTATCAGAGCAACCTGGGCTCTCATAACACCTGAGCAGTGCCACAGACTGATCGACTCCATGCCACGCCGCATTGCTGCAGTAATTCAGGCAAAAGGAGCCTCAACTAAGTATTGAGTGCTGTGCATTCTCATACTTTTCATGTTCATACTTTTCAGTTGGCCAAGATTTTTTTAAATCCTTTCTTTGTATTGGTCTTAAGTAATATTCTAATATTCTGAGATACTGAATTTGGGATTTTCCTTAGTTGTCAGTTATAATCATCAAAAGTAAAAAAAATAAACATTTGAAATATATCAGTCTGTGTGTAATGAATAAATATAATATACAAGTTTCACTTTTCGAACGGAATTAGTGAAATAAATCAACTTTTTGATGATATTCTAATTATATGACCAGCAAATGTATTGGCCATGTTTTGCACTTTGAGGAAACAGTAACTAAACATCTTATGAGACAGATTCAAACTCACATCATCTGCATAAGCACCGTAGCTCAATGTGTCAAAGCATGTGTGCTAACCACTACATCGCAGCTCTGACAGGATGTTGTTCCAGTTTCAGTAACATAAAAAAAAGAGACTGAATAAAAGTTGCAATCATTTTACAGTAAATCAGTTTGTTTCGCAACAGATGCTGAACAACAAAACTGTTTAGTTCCCAGCTCTTATTTACTATTCAGGCCAGGCACAAAACTGTTCCTGAACAACGCTAGCATTATACGGCCACATGAACCACAGACAAACTTCCCTCTGAAGCACCACTTGATCATTTCCTCTCCAATTTACATTTCTGTAAGTTTCTTTGCCACCCCTCTGCTTTCTTCAGTCGGGCATTCATTCTGCCTTTTTTTCCTACTCTTTGGTCATTAGGTACATAAAAAGCTGTTTCTTTTTTTTTCTAAAACCACTGGAAGTTGTGGCTCAATCGGTACCCGATATGAGATAATACACGACCAAGAAAAAAATAACAACACTTTAAGGAATATTCAGAGATTCATAGAATCTGCTCAAATTGACAGTATCTGTAGCATAATGTTGATTATCATCAAAATAAAATCTTAAAAAAAGGGAAAATGGAGATTTTGTGAGGGACTTAAAGGGTTAGTTCACCCAAAAATTAAATTTCTGTCATTAAGTACTTACCCTCATGTCGTTCCACACCCGTAAAAACCTTCGTTCATCTTCAGAACACAAATTAAGATATTTTTGATGAAATCCGAGGGTATCTGATCCACACATAGGCAGCAACGTCATTGCACCTTTTGAGGTCCAGAAAAGTAGTAAAAACAGTTAAAATAGTCAACTTTTTGTGGGCAAAACAAAACAAAAATAACGACTTTATTCAACAATTTGGACCGCTTCCTTGTTTACGTCCGAGTGGCGACTCATTATTGGACATAAACAAGGAAGTGCATTGAGTTCACTATGTATGACAACAGTTCAAATTGTTGAATAAAGTTGTTGTTTTTGTTTTGTTTTGGCACACAAAAAATATTCTCATTGCTTAATAACATTACGGTTGAACCACTGTAGTCACCATGTTTTTACCACTTTTCTGGACCTCAAAAGGTACAATGACGTTGCTGCCTATGTGTGGATCAGATACCCTCAGATTTCATCAAAAATATCTTAATTTGTGTTCTGAAGATGAACTGCAATTGCATGTGTGGAACGACATGAGGGTGAGTACTTAATTATAGAAATTGTATTTTTGGGTGAACTAACCCTTTAAAATGGAAATAAGTGGGGCCAGTGTTTGGAGGATTTAAAAGCAGAAATATAGAGCTTGATCATTGCATCAGTTAAAACTTTTTTACTTTTAATTTTTACAGCCTTTTTAGCCATTACGCTGTCATGGCAATGCAATTGTAAAATTGGATTTAGCTTTACACAGAGAAGGTTATGGTTGTTTATTTAAGATTCAGTTTAAATGGGCATGATGCTTCTGTGTTTAATTACCCCATAGAGTTGTAGAGCCAAAGATTCAGAGGAAGCCTGACGGACAGAGCTGGAGGAGGGATCCTTACCACCTGCCAATTAAACTTTATAATGAGTTGCTATAAGAGTGGAATGTGACCTGTGTGTATGTGTGTGCATGTCTATGTGTGCGTGTGCTCATGTGTGTTGCTCACACAGGTCAGTGGGAGTTCAGTGGGACTGTGCTGTTTCACATGTCTGAGGGAGTGTGAGCAGCAGCTGGCCTGTAAAAGTTCAGAATACCAGCACACTTTATGAGTTTCTTCACTATGACGTCCTGCTGATACCGTGTGATAGGATTCGACCACACAAACAAACAATCATGACTGGATCAGCACAAAAGTCACAAAAATGTGAAATGAATAAGAAATGAATGTGTTTAAAGGGTAAAGGCTACACCTTTCAGAAGCTAAAAGCTATCTCAGCTATGTAAAGAGACTGGATTTACCCATTAGCCCCCAATCCAGAGCAGAGCCACATAAGCAATAACAGTCTAAGATGACTGAATATTAAAATCCCCCCGCTGAGCTTTAATCCTGTGACAATCACAGTTACGCTGTATGATTTAGAGTCCACAGCACTTTGAGGGATAATGTAAGAGATTATTATACAGATATATTACACAGTTTGTCATTAAGTTAAAATAAGCTTTGATGGGCTGGTGCCTAACATGGAGCAGAGGGGTCTTGTATAAGCCTGACGGGGTTTATTTTGTGATGATGACTGGCTAAACTGTACATTTTCCTGTTATACTTTTTATAGGTTATGCCTGTTAAACTCCAATAATGCATTAAACTGGTCAAAAATTACTATTTTCAGTATGGTATCTGATGAAGGATAGCACTGAAGGACATTGCTTTAACTGAAAGAAATGCCATCAAATGCAACAAGGAGACTGTGATCTCTCCTTTAGAAGCAATACATTAAGTGAATTTTCCCTTCAGATGATACTGATATTTGTAACCTGATATACTATCTCATCAGGGGCTCAGAGGATCTGCCTCTTCTGAGACAGTGCGCCAGTAGTCCCATCTACCATGGACAAAGACAGGAAGCCGAGGGTGTTGGGGAAAAGGGTGTATAGGTGGCCCCTGTGAGTGGAGTCTGAGTAATCATGAACCATGAGAAAAAAAGAAAAAAAAAAGATCAGAGTAAGGCAAGGTGCATTTGTGATTATATGCATGTGCGCACACAAGTGTAATGCCTGTGCCAGACATCTAAAGGCCAATTCACACTGCACTGACAGACGCAGACCGACACCGAAAGTCACCAGATTACTGTGTCACTTTTCAGACATTCTAACGCCGATTCAGCATGTTCAATTGCTGAAAACAAGCTCTTACAGACACCAACAGACTCTGACAGGGTTAGCACACTGATGAAGCGTCTGTTGTCATCTGTCGATGCAGTGAGAATTGGCCTGAAAACAACAATAAAAAAAGATTTTTGTTTATCAACTTGTCAAAATCTACACAGCCAGTAACTTGATGTGTAGCATTTGCGTCAAATGACATAAGTGATTCATTAAATCAAGTAGCTTAAGGGGTTTCAACCCTTTGCAACGTTAAGATTTTAGGTCTCAAAATGAAGTTTCTGGGTCTCCAAATGGAGGCGGGATTCAAATCCCAATTCTTACAGTGAGATTTTCGAGTGAAGAGTAAAATGATTTTTAAAGCATTAAGCTTTATTACACTGGGCAAGCTCCAGTGATAGCAGTGAGCATACAGTTTTCCCTTTGCAATGCATACAAGTCAGAATGGCAGTAGGGGTGTGCACAAATAGTCGAATATTCGAATTTTCGACCAGGAATTAATATTCAAAAAATAAAAATACTATTCGAATTTTACTATGTTGCTTTGCTGGCCGTAAATGCAGTGAATCCATGATCAATACTAAGCACTAAAACTTGCAGTTATAACTAAATGCATCGGGTGGCGCTGTGGAGCATGTTTAACAAGTTAATTTTATTTGATCGTCACATAATTTTGTCGTCTGCCTCGCGAAGTTTGGAATTATGTGGATGGAAATGATCTTACACAATTGAATTACTTTTGATCAAATTAATTAACTAATTAATTAACTAATATCACCACCATAATGAGAAAGCACATGAAATCCAAACACCAGTCGAATGAGGAAAGACAGCTGTCCATCACTGCATTCACGACAGGTAAGTGCATCTGTACCCCGTGTGAGCCAAGAAGATAACTTATCTGATATGATTTTGAGACATATGCTTCCTTTGTTTCGTCGAGGCAGATATATTTACAAACAGAAATCACAAAGTGCTGCTGTTAGAAACTTAGCTTAGCATACCGTTATGTATTATCGTTATCTTGTTACTGCAATATCTGTTGCGGCTCGTTTTCTCACTCGAGCATGTGGATATTATTGTTTTTCTCAACATGAACATGTGAAACAATATGAAAACGATAACCATACCATATAACGTTACTGACTCGAGTGTATTATGAACGTTTTGTACAATAACTGGCACTGTCTGCTTTATAAGCGTTTTTCCCGTTCGTGCTGCTTGAGCTTAAATGTTTTTATTTTTTATATATAGTATTTTTGTTTTTTTTGTTTACACACATTGTTTAATGCTTTGAACTAAAAGAAAAGCTTAAGATATAACGTAAGCCTGTTGTGTATATTGCCTAATCGTAAGCTTGTTCAGAAATGGTAACAAAATCTTGATGAATTTTAAAAAAGTAACGTCCTTCTTGTTTAACCTCATTTAAATAAACGAATATTCAAATATTAATTTTTTTATGAGCCCAAATATTCGAATACAATATTTTGGAAAAATGACCATCCCTAAATGGCAGGTCTAAGCTGCCAGAATCAAGGGTTCCCTTTCAGTCGGTCACGTTCGACGTACGTCAGTAGTGACCGACGAATTGGGATATCGCTTAGAGAGCCCTATCATCTTCGTGTAAACTAAAACAAGCCAATGGAATTGGCGTGCGATATTTGCATAATGCGCACCGCCCCCGACAGGTGTATATAAATAGGAAGCAGATGCAATCGCACTCTGTCTTTCGCTTCGGAGCCATTCACTGGTGTCCTGTTTTAGAAGACTCCTTTCTTCGTTTGTTTTATTCTAAAACATTGCCTCAGAAGAGGATTTACAGCGAGCTCTCAGTGCTGGTGAAAGGGCACGTTCAGCGAGGTCGCGAGTCTCCGAGGAGCTGAGCTATAAGCTCGAAAACTGCTGTTTTCACAGCAACACAAAGAGTGTGTGCGTGTGTAGCGATTTGGGCCGGTTCCTCGGTGTGTCAGGGAGTGGTGTACCTGACACATCGCGTCGCTCCCTGGGTGCTTCAGCACGAGTGAGTTGACTTCCCCTTCTAAAAGAGCTTTACAGACGAACCCTGACAGTATGTCATTTCGTCTGTGCGTTAATGGGTGCGGTCGTTCCCTGGTCCCTGCTGATGGGCACAATCGTTGCATCTCGTGTTTGGGCATTCTGCACGCTGAAGCAGCTTTTGTGGATGGTTCATGTTCCCATTGCGGGAACATGACTATCGCGATGCTGAGGTCGAGACTCTCCTTCCTGAAGTCTCAGGAAGCGGGGGTCCCCTCTCCTATGCCGCGTACGACCGTTTTTTCCGGCCCCGGGAACCGGAATGACGGTACGGCGCTGTATAGGAAGGGTGACCGGAGGATTACGGTCAGGGCTTCCCCGCCGAGCGGAAACGCTCCTCGGGCCCCTGCCGCCTCATCAGCACCGCAACCCATCGTGCCACCGTTGGTTTCCGCTGGGCCCTCTACGGACTGTCCAGCCGTTACCTTTGGTGTGCTGGCGGCGGATCGGATGTCGATCGCTGCATCGGAAGGTGAGCCTGAGTCCTCGGGGGAGGATTCGGACGCGCTGCCGCCCGGGACGGTAGCGTTGCCCGAGTCGGATCCCGAGCTCACGGCTGTGCTCTCCCGGGCCGCCTTGTGCGTCGGGCTTGAGTGGAACCCTCCACCCTGTCCCGGCCCATCTCGGTTGGACGATTGGTACTTGGCGGGGGGTCGCGCTGGTCAAATCCAGCGTCCCGCCCCAATGCCTTTCTTCCCGGAAGTACACGATGAGGTGACCAGGTCTTGGCAAGCTCCGCATGGGGCTCGTACAGGGCCTGGTCACTCGTCTGCCTTCACCTCCCTGGACGGCGGGCTAGCCAGGGGGTACGCGAAGATCCCGCCAGTCGAGCGGTCTGTTGCGACGCAGTTGTGTCCAACGGCCGCTGGCTGGCGTGGTGAGCCGCGTCTCCCGTCCCAGGCCTGTGAACTCTCAGCCGGTCTGACTGAGAAAGCTTACAGTGCCTGTGGGCAGGCTGCCTCTGCCCTGCACGCGATGGCCCTTTTGCAGGTCTATCAGGCAAAAGCGCTGTCGCAGATGCCCCAGGAAGGTCCTGACCAACAGCTGCTTGGGGAGCTGCGCGCTGCCACTGACCTTGCCCTCCGGGCAACGAAGGTGACAGCGCGTTCTGTTGGCCAGGCGATGTCTACTTTGGTAGCCCAGCAACGCCACCTCTGGCTGACCTTGGCAGACATGAGGGAGACCGACAAACATCGGTTCCTGGATTCCCCCGTGTCTCCGGTCGGCCTTTTCGGCGACGCGGCGGAGAACTGTGCCCAACAGTCCTCCGCTGCACAGAAGCAGGCTGAGGCTATCAGACATGTCATGCCACGGCGGTCCGCTGCTGCCTCCACCCAGCCGCCCGTGGCTCAGCCTCAGCCCGCTCAGCCCGCCCCGCCTGCGTCTTCCTCCGCCCCTGCTAAGTTGGCAAAGCAGCAGCCTACACCAGCCAAACAGCAGGGTGCCGGGCGTGGACGTGGTGCCCAGCCCGTCTCTGCCAGCCAGGTGGCAAGCGGTCGGGGAAAACTCGGCCCTGAGACGGGCGACCTGGAGCGGAAGGTTCCTGCCCTTTGGGAGAGTATTCCATCTGCTCTCCCACCCCCGGAGGAGGGCCGGGGGGGATTTTGTGGCGGCTGTCCATCTACCGCCGCTGGCTCTCCGGAGTCCAGCGGTACCCACTTTGCCACAAAAAGAGCAGTTTCCTCAAACTCCAGGTCGCAACAGGGGGTGTCTGCCAGTGTGCCAGGCTCCGCCTCGCTGCTGTCAGCTCCCTCCCCATTCGCCAGCAGGTGGCAGTGTGTTGGTGCAGACCGCGTCCCGTGCGCCGTCTCCCATGCACACTGCTGCCTCGCAGAGTCCGACCCCACTCCGGGCCGCCCTCAAGCCGTCCGAGTCGGGTCCCTCTCTGCCTTGCTGCCCCACCCCCGGTGCGTCTGTGGTGCCTTTGGTCCCGCTGGCTCAGTGTCTGGAAGCGTGGAGCACGCTCCCCAGCCTGTCCAGTTGGCTCATTCGTACTATCAGACTCGGCTATGCGATTCAGTTCGCCCGGCGTCCCCCGGTCTTCAGGGCTGTCCACTTCACTCCGGTGTCGTTGGACACTGCTCCTGTTCTCCGGGTGGAGATTGCTGTCCTCCTGGCGAAGGGTACAATCAAGCCGGTCCCTCCAGCCGATATGAAGTCGGGGTTTTACAGCCCCTACTTCATTGTACCGTAAAAGGGCGGTGGGCTACGGCCAATCCTGGACCGTCCCCAGGGTTGGTTTGCAGCAATAGACCTGAAGGACGCATACTTTCATGTCTCGATTCTGCCTCGACGCAGACCCTTCCTAGGTCGGTCTGCGTTCGAGGGTCGGGCATGTCAGTACAAAGTCCTACCCGACATGGTTGTAGCTCCCAACCGGTTGGGTCTTCAGGTCAACTGGGACAAGAGCAAACTCGCCCCCGGGTAGAGGATCTCTTGTTTCGGTCTCGAGCTAGACTCGGTCGCACGGACTGCGCGTCTCACCGAGGTGCGCGTCCAGTCGGTGTTGAACTGCCTGAGCTCGCTCAAGTGCAGGACAGCGGCTCCACTGAAAGATTTTCAGAGGCTCCTGGGGCATATGGCATCTGCAGCCGCGGTAACGCCGCTCGGATTGCTTCATATGAGACCGCTTCAACACTGGCTCCGCGGCCGGGTCCCGAGATGGGCGTGGCAGTGCGGCACGCTCCGTGTCCCCGTGACACCGAGCTGCCGTCGCACCCTTGTCCGGTGGTTGGACCCTTCGTTCCTGTGGGCCGGAGTACCCCTCGAACGAGTGTCCAGGCACGCTGTGGTCTCCACAGATGTCTCTGCCACGGGATGGGGGGCCACGTACAACGGGCATGCAGTGACAGGTCTTTGGACGGGGCCTCAGCTGCATTGGCATACCAATTGCCTCGAGTTGCTAGCGGTCCGTCTTGCGCTGGCCCGCTTCAAGGAGCTGTTGTCAGGCAAGCACGTTCTAGTCCGCTCACTAAGCATTGCGGCCGTTGCGTACACCTACCGTCAAGGTGGTCTACGCTTCCGTCGCATGTTGCAACTCGCCCGCCATCTCTTGTTGTGGAGTCAGAAGGATCTGAGGTCCCTTCGGGCCACTCGTGTCTCAGGTGTGCTCAACCGTGCAGCCGACGAGCTGTCACGGCAGCATCTACTTGCGGGCGAGTGGCGGCTCCACCCCAGGCGGTCCAGCTGATTTGGCAGCGGTTCGGCGAGGCCCAGGTAGTCCTGCTTGCCTCCCCGGAAACTGCCCTCCGCCAGTGGTTTTATTCCCTGTCCGGCGGCACGCTCGGCACGGATTCCCTGGCACACAGCTGGCCCCCGGGTCTGCGCAAACATGCGCTTCCCCCAGTGAGCCTTCTCGCACTATTCATGTGCAAGGTCAGGGAGGACGGGGAGCAGGTTCTGTTAGTGGCTCCGTACTGGCCCACTCGGACCTGATTCTCAGACCTCATTCTCCTCGTGACAGCACCTCCCTGGCCGATTCCTCTGAGGAAGGACACCCTGACTCAGAGACGGGGCACCCTGTGGCACCCGCCTCCCGATCTGTGGAACCTCCACGTGTGGTCCCTGGACGGGATGCGGAGGTTCTGAGTGATCTCCCGCAAGCGGTCGTAGACACCATCACTTCCGCTAGAGCTAGGAATCTCTACGCGCTGAAGTGGAACCTGTTCGTCGAATGGTGCGCCTCTCGCCGAGAGGACCCCCGGTCATGTTCGGTCGGATCCGTGCTTTCCTTTCTGCAAGATGGGTTGGAGCGAAGGCTGTCTCCCTCCACCCTCAAGGTGTATGTTGCCGCCATTGCCGCACATCACCATGCAGTTGAGGGTAAGTCCCTGGGGAAACACGATCTGATCGTCAGATTCCCGAGGGGGGCCAGGAGACTGAATCCTCCTCGCCCTTCCTCCGTACCCTCTTGGGATTTGACCCTGGTTCTCACAGCTCTCCGGGGTCATCCCTTCGAACCTTTGCAATCAGTCGACCTGAAACTAATGTCCCTTAAGACGGTTCTTCTGGTTGCATTGGCTTCCCTGAAGAGGGTAGGGGATCTGCATGCATTTTCGGTCGACGAAACGTGCCTAGAATTCGGGCCCGGTGCTTCTCATGTCATCCTGAGACCCCGGCCTGGATACGTGCCCAAGGTTCCTACCACTCCCTTCAGAGATCAGGTAGTGAACCTGCAAGCGCTGCCCTCGGAGGAGGCAGACCCAGCCCTAGCTTTGCTCTGTCCCGTCCGCGCTCTGCGCGTTTACGTGGACAGAACGCGAAGCTTTAGGACCTCAGATCAGCTCTTCATCTGTTACGGAGGCCAGCAGAAGGGAAAGGCTGTCTCCAAGCAGAGGATGGCCCACTGGATAGTGGATGCCATCGCCTTGGCGTACGAATCCCAGGGCGTGCCTTGCCCGCTCGGGTTGAGAGCCCACTCCACCAGAGGGGTGGCCTCTTCCTGGGCGCTGGCTCATGGCGCCTCGCTGACAGATATCTGTAGAGCTGCGGGCTGGGCGACACCTAACACGTTCGCTAGGTTTTATAGCCTACGTGTAGAGCCGGTATCCTCGCGTGTACTCGCATCCACTAGTCGGTAGACGTGTTGTACCCACTCTAAGTGTCGGCTTGCAATGCCATTCCCGCCACTGGCCGGATACGTGCATACTTTCACTCCCGTCGTGTTCCCCGCTTGGCGAACCCTGTCGAGTTCCTCCGCCTCCCCCTTCGGCTCGGACATTGCGGAGTGTCTGATGCCAGGCCTACATCCGTCGCTGACGCTGTCTGTTGGCTGGGGCCCATATGTCGTGACCCCTCTACGTGAGCGGTCCCATATGTGTATTTTCCACGGTTTAAAACTCCCTATGGGCCGAGTCCGTGTCTTTCCCTTAGCAGAGCCAGCTCTGCTGTCACCTGTCAGATGAGTCTCCCCCTAACCAGGTGGAGCCATCCCAGGGACTCCATATGCGTACTGCCCCCCCGGGCCAGTCCATGTGTGTATTCCCACGTAAACTCCTCCCCCATTGGGTAGGTAGTGGTTTCCGCAGCGTCCCTTACGGGTTCGCTTCCCCAGTGTGTCTAGTTTACTTAGTGGGTAGTGGTTAGACAGCAGTAGACTCTCTCGGTGTAAGCTTGCCCCCTTCACCGCCAGCCGGTGCTATGGGCGGCTGAGCTTGCGCTGGGCACTGGAAGGGGTTTCGTAACTGTGGCGCTTTAGTTGGGATCCCAATTCGTCGGTCACTACTGACGTACTTCGAACGTGACCGACTGAAAGGGAACGTCTCGGTTACGTATGTAACCCTCGTTCCCTGAAGGAGGGAACGGAGACGTACGTCCCGTCGCCACAGTTTCTGTACCCTCGCTGTAGTGCGGACACCAGTTGTCTCCTCAGCGAAAAACAGAGTGCGATTGCATCTGCTTCCTATTTATATACACCTGTCGGGGGCGGTGCGCATTATGCAAATATCGCACGCCAATTCCATTGGCTTGTTTTAGTTTACACGAAGATGATAGGGCTCTCTAAGCGATATCCCAATTCGTCGGTCACTACTGACGTACGTCTCCGTTCCCTCCTTCAGGGAACGAGGGTTACATACGTAACCGAGACGTTTTCAGACTTCTCTCATGTTGAGGTTTCTGGTCTCTGAATGGAGCTGGAGTTCAAAGCCTTTTTCTAGCAGAAGGATTTTACAAATCTAGAAGTTAAACCTTGAACAATATTCACAACATTTAATAGGCCCTATTTTAAAGGGTTAGTTTACCCAAAAATGAAAATTCTGTCATTAATTACTCACTGTCATTCCACACCCGTAAGATCTTTGTTCATCTTCGGAACACAAATTAAGATATTCTTGATGAAATCTGATGGCTCAGTGAGGCCTCAATTGCCCAGAAAGCTACTAAAGACATGATTTCAGTAAACGAGTCTTCGTTATGCCAAAGTGTTATGCGAAATTTCAATGGTTCACTATTGGGGAAGTTTGATACACACTCCGAACCAGTGATTCTAAAGATTCAGCTTCTGACTAAATGCTGGAAAAACCTCAAACGATATTCAAAGCAGTGAGATCATTAAGATGAGATTTTTTTTTTGTTTTGTTTTTTTGCCATTGGGTGAGTGATAGTGATAGCTGTTTCATATAAAAGTATTTTTGGCCTGTTTGATGTTTAAAGCTATTATATGGCTTCAGCAGACATAACATTGCACATAAGCATTTTTTCCCCAGTTTTAAACAGCTGTATAACACTGCATGCGTTCACTGTATGAAGAAGAGACGGATGAAAATTGTGTTCCACAAAAGATGTGAGTGAACATTTCCTTTAACACAGTCTCTGTATAAATATGTGTGTGTGTGTGTGTGTGTGTGTGTATGAAGGAGAGTAGTAATAACTTTATAATTCATAGACTGAGGGTTATAACGGCTGGTCTCTGTCATCTGACAGAGTGAATAAGTGCTGAGAAAAACAGCCAGAGGACGGAAACTAAGGACATTCCTTTGGCCCTCTCATGTGAGCAGCTGTGGGTCTGTACACAGGATATGCAACTTGTAAGTACCAGTTCCAAAGGAAGTTTCTGGAAACCTCTGTACTACACAGTTGCATGATCTAAACCGCATTGAAGAAGAGCTCTTGGTTTAATTTAAGAGGGAACACAAGAAATCCAGTACAATGGAAAGGAACCAAAAATGGTCACACAGCTCATCTTGAATGTGGAAGATTAAACACGTAACAGAAACCAAACTATTCATAAAAATTAGATATTGATGTTAAATTAGTTTTGTTCAGCTTAATATGCAGGGACAAGTAAGCCATTATCAGTTTGATTTCCCCTCCAAAAATGTAAATAATGTGGCACTATGATGCTATCAATCCTGAAATCACCTCAGCTATGTTTATGCTGTAAGAGGATTGAATACATTTGAAGATATTGCCCTTGTTCCTTGTTTTTATCTGCATCCATAGAAAGCTTTTCTCTCACTATTATATTATAAATATTACATAAATGGTTTCCAGATGGGTGATATCCATCCACTCTCCAGCAGGAAAAACTATGGGGAGATAAGCAAAGAAAACTGACACTGTATTTGGTTATTCTGGTTGTTGCGCCTGACTATTTTGAATCGCTCTGGAGAATTAATTCCATAGGAATCCTATGAGGAATTACGGATGGATGAAAGAGAGAGCGATAGAGATAGATAAACCGAGTGCTTTGGGAGTGAGATGGGAGGAGAGGAAGGGGAGAGTGGACAGGATTGGGATATCTCAGGAAGAAACAAATTAGAAAAGCTGCCAAGCTTTAGGACTGCGAACACTTACAGATTGTAGAAGAACTGATAATTTGCCAGCAGTACAAATGTCTATTCACAGACAAGTTGTGCCCTTGTATGTTGAATATAACATTTTTGCATTAAGGGTTCTATGTAATAAGCCATCATAAACAACCAGTAGATCTGAGGATTTAGTAATACCTTGATCAGAGTCACTTGGTCAATTAAAAATATTATTTAATAAAACAGCAGGGAGTATATATTACTGTGCAGTATGCATTAAGGAGTATTCTACTATTCGAACATAGCCTTAGCCAGACAGAATACTGATCAAGTGCCAAGTACTGTGAGTCATTTCATTGGCCAGACTGTGAGAAAAGAACTGTAGTGGTCTAGTGAACAATACCACAACATTCCACATAGAACCAGCTGATAGAGCTAAAACTGTTGTTTAACAGTTGTTTAAATGTTTAACATTTCTGAAGAAAATGTGAGTAGTGATTGTCTGCTAAGGTGTTCTGGGTGTTTGCTGCTGTTGGTGGTTGCTTACTTGCCAAAAAGCCCCTTTTCCAAGTCTCTTTGATAGTCTCCCTTTATGGCTCGGTTCCTCTATCAATCTAAAGGGGATTTTGTGCTGAATAGTTCTAGAAATTCAGTTATAGGAACTAGCCACTAGGATAGTTCCCCCTCTCCCGGGCCATGTTCCTAGTTGCATTCGCACTGGAAATAGGGAACTCTGAAGCGGCCGACAGCGGCATCTTTAAGTGTGGCATTTACAAATACTAAAAACCGGTGAAGGGATGATGCTGTGATCGGAGCTGTGTTTGTTGTGACCCTACTCTGAAGTAGGAGCTAATTTAGTTCCCTCAAAAGGAGTTCCTAGAACTAAAATCATTCCTAGTTCCTGCGGTACAAACACAGCAAAATCTGGGTACTTCAGCCAATTGTTCTGGGAACTATGAAAAGGTTCCTCCGGTGTGAAAGCCCCTGAAGTCTAAAGGTGCGTTCACACTTGTCATGTTTGGTTCGATTGAAACGAACCCTGGTGCGATTGCTCGGTTAGTGCGGTTCATTTGAACATATGTGAACGCTGCCATCCGAACCCTGGTGCGCACCAAACAAGCGGGCCGAGACCGCTGAAAAGATGGGTCTCGGTCCGCTTCCAAACGAACTCTTGTGTGGTTCGAATGACATATGAACGCAACATGGACCAAAGACATGTAAACGAACCAAAAACAGGACGACGAGACCCTAAAATGGACAGAATCCTCACGCGTGTCAGTTTTTCTTGTCAGAGTCGCGAGTTTGCCCATCACAGGCATTAGACGCGTGTCTCCACGCAGCAGATCGTTTGTGTGTGTGACGGATGGATTCCCACCGCTGTTTTGACTACTTTACACATTTTATAAGCTCTTCACGACTTCCCAGCTGGCCAAAATACCATCACATGCAGGCTACGCACCGCTACACACACAATGAGCGCATTTACCTCAGCACACAGCATTGTTTTGGATGTTTGGTAAGTTCCGTCTCAAAATAGGAAAAACGTCATAAATCCGACCAATCATGTTGTGAATGTATCCCTATGCCTGAAGGTTTGGTATCTTTTGGTTTGGTGATAAAATTGCCAATCTGAACGCTAATCGGACCAGGACTAAATGTTTTTTTTTCTTCTTTGGTCCGGACTAAATGGACCAAACGAACCAAACGAACCAAAATAAAAGTGTGAATTCACACCCTAAAGCCATGTCTTTTCAGGTGGTGTTTAATAAACTGGTAAACTTTATACCCATAAATAAACTCAGATGAACTGTAATAAAATGCTCTCAGCTTCATTACTGCCGTATCCAGTATCAATCTGGAGACTGTAAACTGGATCACGAACAGTTTTTACTTGTATATATACCTTGAGTAGCACATTTTTAGCAAAGTTTCTGTTTTGTATTGTCCCTTTGTATTGATATTTGTTCACAAAGCAGTCCGGTGTGAAATGATTTGCGCAGACATAAACGAATTTCGACAGAACTGAGGGAGCATTTTCCTGGAAAACCAAGTTAATCCACCTCGTCTTCAGGGGCTCATATTTAGGGAGTAAATGAAGAGAACTATGTGGATTAATTCATCCAGCTACAGAACACCAAACACAAAACGCTTGGGAGACATTCTCATCAGTGCAGCAATGGCGGACTCGCTGTGAACGCGCTCAGGGCGGTTCTATGTTCAAACCTCAGTGTCTGTCATTATTTGTGGGTGGGGCCTGTGGCTTTTGTGACGTCACACTGCCAGGGATCTGGAAACGGCTTGTTCTGAAACACTGCTTATGATTTATGGGGATTAATAAAAAAGGAGTGGGTGGATTTTTATCACTATAGGGTGGTTGTGTACACACACTGCCAACACACATTTATGTCCAAACCTATTATGCAAAAGTGAATTTTGCATAATAGGTCCCCTTTAAAAATTGCTGGTGTATTACTGCCTCTAGTGTTCATTTTAGCTGGAAACTGCAGTGATCATATGTACTGTTTGATTTTTGGAGTTTTGTAAAAAAACAAAAAAACAAAAAAAACAAGTAGTGGCATGTTTTTCCGATTAGTTTAGTCTAAAATAAATACCTACAGAATAGATGTCCATTGCTGTTCTAAGTGTCTGGTTTAGATACATGTAGCAGAAACAATTCTTGATGCTTCACATACAGTATGTTTCAAATCAGTCACTTTTGTGGTTTCATGACGGTTAGGCGCATTCATTAATAAGATTAATATGTTTCTTAAGGGGGGGCATGTCTCTGAAGACAAGCAACATGGCCAGCTTTGCACAAAATAAAAGTGGAGATTGAGAGAAAGAGATTTAGAAATCATGAATGAAGACTAGAGCAGCAAGCAGGCTATAAAAGGAAATGAGAGAGAACAGCACTGGACATCCAGAGTATTTAGCATTGTGAAGTCTCCACATGCCTTTGTCTAAACTTCTTGGGTGTAAAGAATGAGTAGACGTCCTCAGGTCTATTATACAGCACATTAAACATGAGGGGTTTGTATTCTGGTTGTATAACTGTGTTGAGTCTACGTTTTGCACATTACTGTGTTTTTGACGCAGCTGCAATCAGGAACTTGCTGAAATTTGTTCAAATATCTTACCTTAAAAAGGGATGTCTGTCTCTAACACATTAAAAAGCACTTCAAATCGACCATTTAAAGAGGTAGTTTACCTAAAAATGAAAACTGTTATTCACCCTAATTAGAATCTAAGTAAGCATGCTGTTATATTTCTGAGGAACACAAAATAATAATTTTCTATTTATTTTAAAATAATCCTCATTCAGCACTTTCCCCATACAATAACAGGGGGGTAGGGGGGTGGGGGGTAGTTGCTGGGGGGTGTTCATGAGTTATAATAGAAAAGCATTAGAGAAGATTGTTTTTTCATGAACACAGACATTTTATTTTTCGGATAGTGTATTTACACTGAGTGCAAATAGCCCGCCTTGTTGGCAGATGCTATTTTATGTTCACCTGGCAGTCGAAAAACTGAGTGAGAAAGTTACATAGACTTTACATATGTACAGTTTTTAATATGCCATAGCTCTGAGCGAGGATTTCGTAGAAACATGTGGGTTACCATATTTGAAGAGGCTGGCAAGTTCTGTAAGAAAATACCTCACAATGGGGTATAAGTTGTGCCCCTGGGGGGAAAGAGTTGCCCAAAATTGCCCCATAAACATACTATGTTGAAGGGCCTGCTAATGGAAGCGAAGTAACGTGCATAGGAATTTTGGATTGCATATACTAACTGGATCACAGTATAACAGATATGAGGGGGTGGGCTCATTTTACTCAGACTACCAATTAGTCTCTTAGGATCATCGTGAAGCTTTCGAGCCATTCCCTAGAAACCATTTAGAACACCCTAGCAACCGTATGGCAGAATGAATAGTACGTATCTCAGCACCAGAACATTATAGAGACATGGGGGTTGGTTCTTTTGATTCAGACACACATCCAGCCTATTAACTAACTGTCTAGCCACACCCTAGCAACCATTTAGAGGACCCTGGCAACCGTATGGCAGCATGAACAAGCCACATCTCAGATTCAGAACATTGTACATATATAAGGGTTAGCTCTGTTGATTCAGGGGACAACCAGTCTACAGTCTACCTGGGTAACTGTCTAGCCACACCCTAGCAACCATCCAGATCACCCAAGGAACTGTGTAGGAACATGAAAAGCCATATCTCAGCACTAGAACATCATAGTTACTTAGGGTTGGTCATTTTTTTTTTATTTTGGGCAGTGTACTGATGCAATAGAAAATCCCTAGCAACTACCAGTAACACCTAGCAGCCACATAGCATTGTCCTAGCAACCACACAAACACCCTAGGAACTGCCTAGCAACCAGATAGCAATGTCATAACAACCACCCAGAACACCATAGCAACTGCCTACCAACACCATAGTAAACATGCAGAACACTGTAGCAACACCCCAGCAACCACTCACAACACAATAGCAACTGCATAGCAACCACACAGATTACCATAACATTTCTTCAGAAAGTGTATGTCTAATTATTGCATACTGTTTTATAATACACTACAATTCAATGAGGTGAAAATAGTATCTGCCAATATTTCCACTATAAATAGTATCAATAGCATCTAACAACTATATACACTTTACGTAAATAACATCTATCGCAATTTGCACTTGGTGCAAAGCTGCTGCCTTTTGGTTTTAGATGCACTATCCCTTTTAGGCTTTCTACAGAGACCAGTTCTGTACTCCACATGAGGTCTGTCTGTAGAGCCCCGGGGCAACAATTACAAACAAATTACCAGTCAACATGAAAAGTGGGAAAGGAGGGGTGACATGTGAGGAGGACAAACACTACAAGGAATTCAAGTTCAAAAGAATCAAGTCAAAAAGCCACAGAGAGCTACTGTTAGACTGAACATCAAGAACATCCACAGACAGCCATTTAGAGAAACGAGAGTGTCGTGTTCCAGAGCGGCCCACATCTCCATTCACAGTGATCTATGGTGTAGATAAAATCTTGTCTGGCATACATGTAATAATCAGAGGGATAAATGTGAGCCATGATAAACTGTGGTTATGAGTCAGTAGTGTCTGTAAGCCCTCATGTCATTAATTACTCACCCTCATGTTGTTCCAAACCCGTTAGACATTCATTCATCTTCGAAACACAAATTAAGATATTTTTGATGAAATCTGAGAGCTCTATGATTCCTCTATAGACAGCAACATAATTACCACATTCAAGGTCCAGAAAGGTACTAAAGGCATTTCGCACGTAAGTTTAAAATATTCTGGCTGACCCCCCAGCATGAGTTTTTCGAGGCGACTGTTATTTAGAACGTATCACTTTATTGTTTCCATGGTGAACATTGCTTGTCACGTCACACACCGCAGCACTGTATGACTGATAATCTGCTTTTATTTTTTTAATTTTTAATTTAGTATTCAAAATATTCACAAATTTGTTGACTATAACATGAAATATTGGATATTCCGATTGTCAAATATGAGTAAGTGTATGTGTTTTGCTGTTTTTGCTGTTTATAATGATCGCATTAGTTGAGCTATACACGTCATGGGCGCCGCCATGTTAGTTTGCGCCGCAGGCGCAGGTTCTGTTGAATGTACAACACATGAATTCATCCACTTCTCCCGAAATACACGAAAGTAAGTAAGCTGGTTAACTGGGGAAGAATAGAGTAAACCACTGCATATTTGTGATATTTGAAAAGCGCTGCGCGCATCCGTCTCTGGTTTACCGCCAGCCAAAACACGCAAGCACATTTGAATTTAACAGTTGATCACATGATCCACTGAAAGTTCTAATCACAACGGTGTGATCGTACGCTCCAGGGACCAGCCAAGACTGATCAGACCGGTGTGATAGTACGCATCAAAGGGTTAAAATAGACCATATGTGACTAAAGTGGTTCAACCTTAATTTTATGAAGCAACGAGAATACTCTCTGTGTACAAAATCAAAACAAAAATAACAACTTTATTCAACAATCTCTTCTTTTCCCTGCCAATGCAGCATTTCCGTGTTCTACTGTACGTCAGAACACCAGTTCATTATTGGTCGGCTTCTGTGACAGCATCACACGCATGCATCTTGCTGCTCACGTGTACAGTGTTGGCCAATAATGAGCTGGCGTTTGGACGTAACACGGAAGCGATGCACTACGTCAACAGTGTAGGAGACTGACAGGGAAGAGAAGAGATAGTTGAAATAAAATTCAAAAGTTTTCAATCAATTAAGCTGCCTTTTTATTGTGTAGGCAGGGGGTATTGCACAATTAACATTACCCCATAGCACCACCTAGTGTCTAACCAGCAGCATTACAAATTTAGTTGAACTGAACGGACCTGAATTGAACTACTGCATCAGTGTAAAAATTAAAACACTTTGTAAAAAGTCTAGTTGCTTTAGTCACAGGATTCATATTCAGAAACAGAAGATGAACTCCCCCATACCATCAGAGATGCTGGCTTTTGAACTGAATGCTGATAACATACTGGAAGGTCTCCCTCCTTTATAGCCCGGAGGACACGGCGTCCGTGATTTCCAACAAAAATGTCAAATTTGAACATAGATGGCATTCACCATCGGCCCAGCAGAGCCTATCAGCACCGCTCCACCTAACCCAGCGCGCAGTCAGCTTACGCACATCCAGACGGAGCTAAAGCCTGATTCCACCACAGACACAGAGCCTGTGCCTGCTGCGGTAAAACTGTCAGCGAGCCCTGCTGAGCCATGTTTCATCCCGGAGCCAGAGCCTGATTTGATGTCTGACCAGGTGTGCGAGTCGGTCCGAGGGAGTTTTAGTGGATTATGAGGACTCGGATGGAAGCCCGCCCACACTCCCGCCACTGCGTGTGAGTACAATATGGACCCTGGGAAGCTATTTGGTTATTTAGAGGAGGATTTAATAGACTGGTTTACCAAGGCTATTTCTGCAGATACCCCTATGTCTTTCACCCCTGTATCTCCTGTGCTCCTAGTATCTCCAGCGTCCGTGATTCGCCGTGGGGCTTCCAGTCTCCAGCATGGCCTTGGTGTGAGGATCCCCTGTCTTCACCTCCAGCCACAGAACCCCAGACTCCACCTGGATCCTTTGATCCGTCGGTTTCGCCTTGGCCATTGCGCCCTCAGCTCTACTGTGGCACGTCATCCCACCCGCTCCACCAGTCTTCCTCGTCTCACCAGCTGCGCCTTGGTCAGGCATCACCCTGGTTCCACCTCAGGATTTCTGGCTGCTGGCTGCACCTCTGCCTTCCATCCCTCCGGCTCCACTGGGCTCCACTTCCCTCCAGCTCCTCCGTTATCCTCGGTTACACTGGCTCCACAGCGGTCTTCCGTATCCCCATCTCTGCCTCTGTTCCATGACCCATCAGCTCCACCTTGGCCCTCCAGACTTTGGGTGTCACCCAGGCTCTATGTCTCTTCGGCTCTGTCTGGTTCACCACCAAAGCTGGCAGCGTCGCAGGAGAAAGCACCCCTGGTTCATTCCACCAAGTCTCCTCCATGGCTCCTCCGTCCTGCGCCGATGCCGCCAAGGAACATCTTGCTGACTGTGGCCTGGGTCATCTGGCTCCTACTGCTCCTGGCTGGCCCCCGGCTGTCCCCTGGCTCCTCCCACCCTCCACTCCCCCTTGGACTGTTTTTTTTTTTTGCTGTGTGCTGTTTGTATATTGTGTTTCCGTGATTAAATACTACTCCTCTTATTCGCCTTTTTCCTTGTGCCTGCTTATACACACGTGCACGTAACAGACAGTGGTTTCTGGAAGTATTCCTGGGCCCATTTAGTAATGTCATTGACACAATCATGCCGATGAGTGATGCAGTGTCGTCTGAGGGCCCGAAGACCACAGGCATCCAATAAAAATATTCGGCCTTGTCCCTTACGCACAGAGATTTCTCTATGCACTGTAGATTATGAGATTTGCAAAGCCTTTGCAATTTGACGTTGAGGAACATTGTTTTCCACAAGCTTTTTACGCACTCTTTCACAGATTGGAGAGCCTCTGCACATCTTTAATTCTGAGAGAGGCATCCATTTTATAGCTAATCATGTTACAGACCTGATATCAGTTATCTTAATTAGTTGCTAGATGTTCTCTCAGCTGAATATTTTCACAATTTCTGAATTTCACAATTTGTTGCCCCCGTGCCAACTTTTTTGAGACCTGTAGCAGGCATCAAATTTGAAATGAGCTCATTTAGTGGATAAAAGTGTAAAATTTCTCCATTTAAACATTTAAGTTATCCATGTTCTATTGTGAATAAAATATTGGCTCATGAGATTTGAAAGTCTTTTAGTTTTCATTTTATTCAAATTTAAAAAATGTCCCAATTTTCCAGAATTCGGGTTGGATAAACAGCAACCTAGTTTAACGAAGAGCCAGTATGTGTGTCTTGCCACAAGCCCAAGACCCAGTTCAAAATGAACGTATTTGAGGCTACACTAGAAACTACTAGACCGGTTATTAAACCACGAGTTGAAAATCGCCTTTTCGGTCATGTCCGAAAGAACCAAATGAGCCGGTTCAACTGTCGAAGTTTTAAGGTGAAGCGTTGTGTGATAAATTATGGAAAATCTTGCCAATGGCGGTGACAGAGTTAACTGTGTTTTAGGCACTCTGCTTTATACTGAGTCTACCAATACCCCCTACCTACAGTATGGAAAAATCACTGTAATGGCACTGAGTGCCTTATTGCTTTGTTCTCAGTAGCTCTACTTAATTACATTTCACAGAACCACAGTGTTTACTTGGAACTACATTATACCACAGGCAGGTCCTGTAGAAACACTGAATCACTGAGGCAGGCACATTTAGCTTGTCAAAAGTCCACATGCTCCTCTCAGACATGTGACATGCTCATAGCATTATACTAAAACAAGGATGTTTTCTTTCATGAGATGTTTAAGCATTCTTGATGGGCACACACTCACAGAAAAAAAAAAAACACAAGGATGATTGGGAATGTAAATATTTAGGCTTAATGAGGGAATTAATTATCCAATGTTGTCAGAGAATGTAGTTAATTCAGATCAGTTGTGTTTCAACACACTTGTTTCTAGGCAATGTCATAATGTAGTAAAAAGAGACCAACAAACATTCACAATGAGAATAAACTGGAAATTATAAAGTGGTAATAAAAATAATCTTAACATTCTGAGGACAGCTGCACTTTTGAAAGTGCAGAGTAATAAGTACAGAGTGAATTCCACATTTAAGAATTTACCTCTGCTGTATGTCTTAACTTTGGTTACTTTAATTAATCATTTGTGATTTACGAAAGCTCAAATTTCAATTACAGGGATGAGATTATTTTCTCTCATGTAAAAGAAGTAGACTTTAGCATAAAAAAAAAAAAAAAAAAAAAAAAAAAAATTATTATGGATATATTATCTTTAAAATGCTATACTTTAGTGCAAACTGGGTGTAATGTTTTGCAACACCTAATTGCATGTTATTTTAAATTAAAATGTATTTTAGTTAAATTTAAATTAAATGCAGTTTATTGAGCTTTTTTAACCATGTTAGTACATCTTTATATTGTCACTCTTGGGTGGATTTCGTCTGTGACTTTTGCAAATATCTAACCAATGAAAAGTATTATAAAGAGCTTGTGACTTAACCTTGCAATTCCCTTGAAAAATATGGTTCTTTGAATAAGTACAGCATTTTTTAGTTTTAGTTTTCATTGTCACCATTTGCCTTAGTCATTCATTCATTGTCATGATTTCTAATTCGTTCACAACTGTTCACTGTTCTGTTAATCATCATCCTTTGTGTATTTAAGCCTTCAGTTCTCCTCAGCTCATTGTCAATGTTATGTTGATGTTATGGAGACTATCGCTCTTTGTGTTTATTAAAATATATGTTTCTCTTTCATTATCTCTTTTCGAATTCAACTACAAGCAACCCATGACAATGAGCTTGATTTTGGTAAAATGTTAATAATATAATGACACATGCAAGTGCCTGGCCAAATATAAAGCCATGATATCACCCTTGACTACGTGGTGTTTAATATTATTAACAAAATGAGATACAAGGTCTCCAAACAGCCCAACAGGAAGAATATGTAATTTATTCCTATTGTCTTTGAACTAGGGTGACCACCTGGCTATTAATTCCTGTTGCAGGACAGTAGATGTAATTTTGTGGGACAATGTGGGACACCTGTGAGACGTAATAAATTTACAACTACGACGCTATGTAAATATTGATTTACATTTGTTGGCAAACTTGGCATATGTGCCGATTTATGTTTCTGGCGGTGGGTGCCCACACTATATGTTATGCTTCTGGCAATATTAAATCCTGGAGAGAAGACAATTCTAGATTCACGGCTGCACGTGCAGGAGGTCAACGCACATGTAATATCTGAGCGAGAACGTGTACGCATCCAGTTTTGTGCGAGAAGGGAATCCGCCTGTGAGCGAAGAGGCTCCTGCTCGCGCATTTGATGTGGTCATGTTACAATAATGCACTTTTCGTCATTTTTCATTATAATAATGCCACAGAACCCGCATTAAATGAACTATTAACGTGAGAAGAAAGTCGCAATACATTTTTTATTGGTTAAAACGAATATAGAATATATAATGTTTTTCCGTAGGTGCTCGACCATTTTCGTGGCTGGTGCTCGAGCATGCACGGGGTCGGCGCATGTTCATTGGAAATATTTAACATCAGAATGGATGACTACATGCTTTAAATCATCAGTTTTGGCAGCTTTGAGCAGCCCTTCAGGTTCTTATCCAACATGTGAGATGAAATTCCTTCTGGTGTAGTTGTGTTTACCGACTTTGATGAGGCCCGCACTTAGCCATTCCTTTGCACTGTCCACTCAGTTGTCATCAGCGGGAAAACCTCTCTCTATGATTGCATTGGTTGGTTATTTCCAAAGCTAAAATATAACAGATGCATAAATAGATTTTTAAATGCCAGTCACAGTTTTTATTATATTTGTTACTGTGGTATTGTAATTTCAGGGATGAAAAATATGTGTGTATATATATAATACAGACATAAATTAAATGCGGGATACTACTTAAGTCTTGAAGGACACAGGAAAAAAGCTCCCAATTCCGTGACTGTCCTGCATTGGTCACCCTACTTTGAACTATGGTTGTGTACTAATGAATGTAGGATTTATGGTAAACTAAAATCATTTCTAATAAAACTTCTTTATCATGTACTTAAATATTTGTGATTACACATTTGTAATGATGAAGCTGCAGTTTATCACATTTAAAATATATTAACTTTGAATATAGAATCAAATAACACACTACAGTTAAAATTGTAATCAAGTACTTTACATGTGCTTTATGTTAGTCAACACATCAAAATATTTGTAAATAAATTGTAAATAATTGAAATTTAAAGCATGATATAATATGAAAAAATAATCATTTAAAATATACTTAAAGTAAAATTTTTGATTTAACATTATTACAAAGTGCACTTTTGAAAAGTGTACTTAAAAGTGTTTTCAATTATTTTATTTCATTAATTATTTTCATTCATTTATTAATTTCCAGCGGCAAGCAATTTGATTTACATTGTTGTAGATGTCACTTATGAATTTGTCATGTTTGGTTAGGACATGGTGTTTAACAGTTTAATACCAACAAGCCTCCTGACTTAAAAGAGGATTGAATAACAATTCCTTTTTCAATTCCTTTGTGATGTTTTATAAAAATGTAAAGTGTATTTTACTGTTTTTTGTTTTTTTTGTGTGTGTGCGTGTGTGTGTGTGTGTGTGTGTGTGTGTGTGTGCTGCTCTTTCCCAGGAAAGTTCACACGAGATGCAAACTTCATACCAGCCTAAGGTCAAAAGGGTCGCTATTTGACACAGGACATGGGTGGGGCCACTACAACTACTTTATGGGAACTACCCCTTCAGTGTGGGCCAGCATACAGTCAACTACATACTCACACAGAAATTCACTGTAGATCTAATGAATATACGTCCATTACAAAACCTACACTTCCGAAAAATTTCAAAGGCTCTGCTATTTGCAATGCTACTTGCAGTGTCGCTTGGTCTGAGAGTTCCTCAGGTCTTCCCCTCGGAACAATTTTACTTCCTGCCTTGATCCCTATAATCGAACAATAGATTTTCCCCCAATTGTTTGCTTTTTTGACCGAGCAGATTATTTTGGCAGGCGATGGAACAGAGTTTTTCCTGTCCTTATCACCAACAGACATCTTTTGTGCAGTGCTGTTCCACCCATTCAAACCAATATGGAGTGCACACACTTACTTCACGTGCGCTTTTATCCTCGTGCACAACCTCAGGAACCACCCTGTGACCACATCCATGTCCTTTTCCCTTATATGGTAGAAGGAATTTCCACAGTGGACATTGCTGAACTGCATGCAGTTCATTAATACAGTATATTTAATGCAGTTATTGCTGAAAAGCCCTTGTTGTAAATGTTACAAAAATATATATATCATTGTGGCACTTGGGACATTTTTACGCACAAACGTTTTTTCTTTCTTTGATTTTCTATCCAAACATAGGTCAAGCAACAGGAGATAGTAATCAACCCCAAAGGATAAAGATAATATCGTAAAATCTTCCCACATCTACATCAAACAATGATGATTACATTTTGAACTTCCTGACAATGCAAACGCCTATCTTTCTCAAATTTTTTCATCTCTTCCCAAAATATTATTCTTCAAGCTAGTGTTGTAGTACTCAAGAGCGGTCTTGGTGTCGAGACCGTTTTTTGAAGGTCCTGGTCAGTCTCAACCGCATTTGTACTTGTTCTTGTCTTGGCTAATACCCCTTTTCCACCGACACTGTTCTCTAACCATCATGTGCATTTCCACAGCAGAAAAGGGGTTTTGTGCCCAGAAATGTCAATTGAACTCCGGCCCTAAAAACTTGCTGGTCTGGAACAGAGCCGGGGAGGTAGTGGTTTGGCGGTACTGTAAACACCAAAACAGAAGAGCCTGTCTGCACAAACACCGGGATGAGCACAGGTTGATTTTAGACTGTTTATATTCAGGCAAACAACATGTTGCAGCTTTACGTCATCGTTCATTCATCAAGTCTGTGAAAACACGTGGCCAGTTTGCGACAGGCTCCAGTTTGCCTGGCCAAAAACAGGATCTGGCTCCAAGATGTGAACTAATCTGGTTTCATGACCGGTCAAGACCACAACGGAATTGCTGGTGCACTGCCTGATCTACACTGCATTCCAAATTATTATGCAATTGACATATCAGTAAGATTTCAGTACAATAAACATTCAGGTTTTAGTTTTTCTACACTCAAAAAAATGGTTTTGCAGCACTGTTGATTTTACCCCAATATGTTTTGTTAAAATAACACACATACATTTATTTTCCCACCAAAACACTATTGTATTGCGTTTCATTAACTGAAACTGTGCCAATTTCCACTATACTAAATTATCAGTCGTTAAACTAATGTAAAGTGTTTCAGTTCACGATAAAAAAAAACCCCGGATGTGACGGAGCAAGGCGAATGGCGTCAGACCTACTACCAGCGAGGTAAGAAAATATAAAGTTATTCTAAAGGCAAAGTGTTTAATTTCTATTAGTGTTTGGGCTCTGGGATGCTTTTAACATATTAACTATTGAATATTGTGTGAATCTTTTTTATTTCGCCATTAATGGATGATTCCATGCGATTAAAAGATGTGGGTTTATTTGTAACATTGTTACTTGTGGAAAGTGGATGATTCTCTGAAGTGTACGTTATGCCGTTTAAACGTGAAAAACATTTTACGTGACAGACAGTGATATTAAAAGTCAAAACTCAGTACACACCTTAAACTAAATGTGCAGAAAAGCAGATGAATCCAGCATATTATGAATGCAACGCGTTTAGTTGACGTAGGCTACACGTTCATATTCTGGGTTAATCTGTATGAATAGCATGTGGTTTAGGCTATCAATTAGGCGTGTACTGTCACGATCACCGTCTGTTCCTGTCAGTTCCCGGACTACATTACCCATAATCCTCTCTGCCATTCACCTGCACTCACTCCACCAATCACTACACTAATCACCACACTCAGCTGCCACGCATTACCAAGACTATAAAGGACTTTCACACACACCACCCCACCGCGAAGTCTTGATTCACCCTGTGACAATTCTGAGCGTTATTTCCCTGTCTGCCTGTCTGTTACCATTCCTGTCTGTTTCCTGTTTATTGACCCGTTGCTGCCTGTCCTGACCCTTGCTTTGTATACCGACCTGTGAGTGATATCTGCCTGCCTCGACTTACTGCCTGTACCCTGACTACGATTCCGCCTGTTCCTTGCTGTACCTGTTTGCTGTAATCTGACCCCTGCCTGTACGACCACACTCTTGCTTTAATAAAAGCTTGCATATGGATCTTACCATGAGTCCCGAATCGTTACAGAAGACTTCGCCACAACTACGATCCAGCAGCTTTTCTGATGAACACTGGTCTGGTAGGAACTTTGCATTTTTGTTGTTAGAGCTCAAGCAGGGCTCACGATCGCTGGAGAATTACATTGAGGAATACTTGGACATTGCATATTGTTCAGACCTGCCGGACTGTGTGCTCATAGACTTTTTCTGTGAAGGTGTTAATCAGCCCCTTAAGTCACAGTTGATTCGTGAGGGACCCCGTTCTTCACTTAGTCATTTTCTGGAGTATGCATTATTGACTGTGGGCTCTCCATTTACTGTGGGTGTCGCGGAAAAATGTGACGTCTCGCTTAATCATGTAATGGCCGCCGCACCAAAGGACACTCACAAAATGGCGGCCACCGTCACAACAACGCCAAGTCAAAACAGAGTTGATCTTCATGAGCCAAGTCACGTCTCCGCTGATCGCCCAGAGTCACGTCACGTCTCCGCTGATCGCCCAGAGTCACGTCACGTCTCCGCTGATCGCCCAGAGTCACGTCACGTCTCCGCTGATCGCCCAGAGTCACGTCACGTCTCCGCTGATCGCCCAGAGTCACGTCACGTCTCCGCTGATCGCCCAGAGTCACGTCACGTCTCCGCTGATCGCCCAGAGTCACGTCACGTCTCCGCTGATCGCCCAGAGTCACGTCACGTCTCCGCTGATCGCCCAGAGTCACGTCACGTCTCCGCTGATCGCCCAGAGTCACGTCACGTCTCCGCTGATCGCCCAGAGCCCGTTCCAGCCAGTGAGTCCACTCCAGTCCAGCATGCTTTCCCTGTCAGTCCTGTGATGGCCAAGAGGGCTGTCTTCACTTTTTATGTCTTGGCTGTCATGCGTGCGTGGCGGATGTACTCAAGCTCTATGGACTTGGGAGCAGTCTGCCAGCCCGAGCCTGCTGTTGTCCCAGAGCAGCCCGCTGTTGTCCCAGAGCAGCCCGCTGTTGTCCCAGAGCAGCCCGCTGTTGTCCCAGAGCAGCCCGCTGTTGTCCCAGAGCAGCCCGCTGTTGTCCCAGAGAAGCCCGCTGCCGTCTCAGAGCAGCCGTTTGCCCCGCTGGCTGCTTCGCTCTCAAGCCCGCCGGTCGCTACGCACTCAAGTTTACCGCTTGCAACGCTCTCAAGCTCGCCTGTTGTAACACTCTCAAGCTCGCCTGTTGCAACGCTCTCAAGCGCCCTGGACGCGATGGACAAGATGGCTGCTTTGCCAGTGCCTACGGGCAAGATGGCCACCCCTTCGGTGCTCACGGAGGTAGGGGGCGTTCCAGCCATTGAGTCCGCTCCAGAACCCGCTTCAGCCAGTGAGTTTGCTCCAGAGACCGCTCCAGTCGGTGAACCATCGCCTCACTCTCGGAGGAAGAGGAGGAGGAGGAAGAAGGCGTCCTCCTCTCCTCAAGACACAGACGCCCTTCAAGAGGCCGCTGTGGGCCTGGAGACCATTCCAGAGGTCTCTCCTGCTCCGCCCAAGCGCTTTGCCCTGCCGGCGCCACCCGAGCTCCTCGCCCTGCCGGCGCCGCCCGACCACTTTGCCCTGCCGGCGCCACCTGTGCTCCTCGCCCTGCCGGCGCCGCCCAAGCTCCTCGCTCTGCCAGCGCCACTCAAGCGTCTTGCCCTGCCTGCGTCACTCAAGCATCTTGCCCTGCCAGAGCCACCCGAACTCCTTGCCCACAAGCCCGCAACGTACCCCGTTGAAATCCCCAAGAACTTTTTTGGGGGGGGCAGTATACCTGAGGGTGGGGAGCTTGTGGGTGGTTGACCCTGCTCAACCATGGCCGTTAAGGGCCTCCAAATTATTATGGCCCTTAATGGACTCTGACCTGCTGGGGTCGCCTATAGACTCTGTTCTGCCGTGGCTGCCTGAGCCGTCTGACCCGCCGTGGCTGCCCGAGCCGCCTGACCCACCGTGGCCGCCCGAGGCTCCTGACCCGCCATGGCCTGCCGAGGCCCCTCACCCACCGTGGCTGCTTGAGTTCCTGGACCTGCCCTGGAGACCTCCATACCCGCCTGCACATCCAGTATCTCCTGCCTGTAGGTCTCCAGGGCACCCACCCCCCCTCCCCAGTTGTGCCATCTACGGCGCGAGGACGCGCCTTCCGGGAGGCGGACATTATGTCACGATCACCGTCTGTTCCTGTCAGTTCCCGGACTACATTACCCATAATCCTCTCTGCCATTCACCTGCACTCACTCCACAAATCACTACACTAATCACCACACTCAGCTGCCACGCATTACCAAGACTATAAAGGACTTTCACACACACCACCCCACCGCGAAGTCTTGATTCACCATGTGACAATTCCGAGCGTTATTTCCCTGTCTGCTTGTCTGTTACCATTCCTGTCTGTTTCCTGTTTATTGACCCGTTGCTGCCTGTCCTGACCCTTGCTTTGTATACCGACCTGTGAGTGATATCTGCCTGCCTCGACCTACTGCCTGTTAGCCTGACTACGTCAGACTTCCTACTTCCGCTCAATTTCATTTCGCTTCTGTACTCAGTCTGAGACAGCGTCAGAGCTTTCTGTTTACCACCAGTCTGGAAACAGCCGGGCCAATCAACGAACAGAGGGCGGGCTGAGAGCCGTGACGTAGATGCTAAGCGCCGAGTTTTACATTGTAGGTTAGAGAAATCGAAAACCGAAACGACCGCGGAAATGGGAAACGAGACACGGGATGCAATTCGCTCTGTTATGGAGAACATTCAACTCTTTTTCAAACTGAAGCCAGAACAAGAAGAGTGTTTGATAAACATTTGTTTTATCATGTGTTTACAACAGGTTTACAGTGGAAGTTCAATCATAGATTTGAGTTTGATGCATGATGTCTGTGCTTCGATGCGGCTGTACAGGCACATAACATACGTCATAACTAAACGTATCTGATTGGCTTACGGGTAACCAATGATTTTAAACTTCAGACAAGCGCCCCCTGGCGAGAGAGAAAACACTTCTCTATTATGCCATTCCAGACTCTGTCTACGAAGCAAAGTGAAGTAGCAGAGTCTGGTATTACCAGGCTAACTGCCTGTACCCTGACTACGATTCCGCCTGTTCCTGTTTGCTGTAATCTGACCCCTGCCTGTACGACCACACTCTTGCTTTAATAAAAGCTTGCATATGGATCTTACCATGAGTCCCGAATCGTTACATGTACAGAATTTGATATTTTTATATTGCTGTCTCGGTATTATTAATAGCTATGTTAAGCGTTTAAAACATGGAAGGAAAACGCTTATCGTGTAACTAAACGCATTGCGCTCGTACTTTGGGCTCATCTGCTTTTATTGGAATAGTGTTTCAGAGTTTGGTCTTTGATTATCACAGTCTTAGTATCCTTCACCGACAGGATTTAGGCTAAGCCAGGATTAGGCATTATTTCAATTAGGGCATTGTAGCTTTTATAAACGTAAACTAGAAAAAAACATTACTGGTGTGCATCTTGAGATAAAACAATGACATCCACATATTTTAAGATATATCAGTACAAGTTGCTTTTAGTTAAAACAGCTAAAATAAGCATTTTAGTCTAGGACTAGCTTAAGCCTCGTCTGTGAAAATGGGGAAAAGCCTTTTATAATCTCCTAAAACCTCCCAGTGTAGTTTCTAAGCTATGCAAGTCCCAGTAAAAGTTCACTTAAGCAAGTACAAATAATGCCACATTCGCCTTGTAGATGCATATTTTTTGAGACATTTTATCTGATATTCCCTTTTTTATGACAGTTTTTCATTATGGTTTTTGGAGTTCGTCTTTGGTGAAATAAAGGAATGTCACAACTTCATTGAAGGAGAAAACTGTTTTGGCTAAGGTAAGTGAAGCACTGTATTGTATTTTTAGGATTTAATAAAAGTAGTTAGTTAGAACCCATGGTTTGGCACAATAAAACTGCTAAACCTGCTCTTCATAACTTTTTTTGTTTTAAATTTATCCCTTTGGTGTCAACATTCGTATTCAAATTGAGGAGTTGTCCTTGGACAAAAAAATTAAACATCTCTTGGTGCCCTCTACACAGGTATGAAGAACTACACTTATTAAAACCTTGTATTAACCCTTGTCATTTGGGAAGTACACTCAGGGTCTTCAGGGTCTCCACAGACCCCAGGCTACAAAATGTAATTTTGTAACACAATACTTTTTTTTTATTTTATTTTTTTTTAACAAATGTAATTTTACTGTTTAATAATGTTTTACTCCATGTTTGTACAGTTTTTGGAGGATTTATCATATTTTTTTTTTTTATTTATATAAATAAATTAAAAAATATTTTTTAAAATAGGTTTTTATACAAAAACAGCTTTTTATGTAAATTTCACTTTATAAAAGACCCACATTTCTAAATTTAATTCATGGGAATAACATGGATAATTTTACATGGTTTAGTGTAACATTTTTGCCCATCTTTTGGAAAAAGCAGTTTTAAAAGTAAAAAAAAAAAAAAAAAAAATTAATCATTTTTACTAGTAGATGGCTGCAGAGCTCCGCTATTTGACTGACTAAAACAATTTTCACAAGTTTTTTTTTTTTTTTTAGTTGGATTCATATCTAAATATTATGAAATCCCAATTATAACAATAAAGGTTAATTTTGTCAATTTAGTATTTTTTGTAATGGAAAAAAAAAAAAAACAGTTTTTCAATATTGTTACATTTTGAGACCCACTTAGAAAATGGACAAAATTCATCCTCAAAATCAACATTACTGAAAAACTTTTTTTTTTTCAGTACAAAAAATTGCTAAACTTTGACAAAAAATAATTTTTATTGTTAGAATTGTGATTTCATAACATTTAGATATGAATCAAAAAAAAAAAACTTGTGAAAAGGCGTCTTTCAGTCAAATAGCAAATAGTGGAGCTCTGCAGAATTTACTGGATAAAGTGATCATTTTTTACCTTTAAAACTGCCTTTTTCAAAAGATGGGCAAAAATCTCACACTAAAACCATGTAAAATTATCCATGTTATCTCCATGAATGAAAGTAAGAAATGTGGGTCTTTTATAAAGTGAATTTTACAGAAAAAGCTGTTATTAAAAAATATTTTTATTTATTTTATTTATATGAATTTAAAAGATATGACAAATCCTGCACAAATATGAAGTAAAAACATTAATAAACAAAGTAAAATTACATTTATTTTTTTAAAAACAATTTTGTTACAAAATTACATTTTGTTGACTGGGGTCTGTGGAGACCCCAAAGACCCTGAGAGTGACTTTTTTACTCTAATATAACACTTCATTTTTTTTTTCTTTGTAGATCTAGAAAGTGTTAACAACTGTACAAAGTTTCAAGGTCATTTGGACAAAGAACATGTTTTTTTTTTTTTTTATATATATATTTGAGCAAACGTCGTTTGGGGTCTAAAAAGACCCTATTAGGGTTAAAGGGTTAGTTCACCAAAAAATGAAAGTTCTGTCATTAATTAATCACCCTCATGTCATTCCACACACCCGTAAGACCTTCGTTCATCTTCAGAAAACAAATGATGATATTTTTGATGAAATACGAGGGTATCTGATCTACTCATAGGCAGTGACGTCATTGCACCTTTTTACATTCAGAAAGGTAGTTAAAAAAATGGTTAAAATAGCCTATGTGACTGCAGTGGTTCAACCTTAATGTTATGAAGCAGTGGGAATACTTTTTTTGCACAAAAACAAAAATAATGACTATATTCAACAATTTGAACTGTTGTCATACGTAGTGAACTAAGTGCAGACTGACTTGTTTACATCTGAATAACAGCTCATTATTGGCCGACTCCTGTGTCAGCATCAAATGCACGTTCAGCTTCAGCCAATCCTGAGTTGGCATTCGGATGTAAACAAGGAAGCCTGCACTAAATTGACTACGTATGATGACGGTTGCAATTGTTGAATAAAGTCATTATGTTTTTGTTTTTGACCACAAAAAGTATTCTTATCACTTCATAACATTAAGGTTGAAGCACTGCAGTCACATAGGCTATTTTAACCATGTTTTTAACTACCTTTTTGGACATCAAAAGGTGCAATGACGTTTCTGCCTATGAGTGGGTCAGATACCCTCGTATATCAGCAAAAATATCTTAATTTGTGTTCTGAAGATGAACAAAGGTCTTACTGGAATGAAACGACACGAAGGGTGAGTAATTAATGACATAATCTTTATTTTAGGGTGAACTAACCCTTTAAAACATATTCTCTCACTTGGTCATGAGCATGCATAAAAAAACAGATTGTTTATTTTAATTTTAAAGGGTAAAGGCTATATTTGGTTAATGTTGTTATTTGCATCTTTAGGCTGGTGACATTGAAGTGAAGAGAGAGTGCATAATCAAATCTCTGTCTACACAAAAGAAGGCCCTAGCAGTCTGATTTGGGAGTATATGGTGAGTATATGTGCTTTTTAAAATGTTGTTTATTTTCAAGGATGCTAAATGCTTTGTTAAAGTTAATACACATGAATTTAAGAGTACTGTTTGTTTTGTTTTTTTTGTTTTGTTTTTTTAAATATCCACCCTAGGATACAGATAGGAGGTGATTCAGAAGACTTTGATGGGAAATTATTTCATAAGACTTGAAGGTGCAGACATAGAAGAGAGCCTAGCAGATGTTGGAGTGGTGTTAAAGGGGAAAACGGTTCTTCAGGACCATAGCAGTGTCCCATATGCAACAACCATGTTGATGGGACTAATATATGGACTGAATTTGAGATACCCTTCTGAATTTAGGTATACTTTCAAGCACTGCAAAAGTTGATGGCAACAAGTTATCCAATAAAGTGCACTGAAGAGCACATTACCATCTGGACATTTTTGTAAATATAAAAAAAAAAAAAATAAATAAATAAATAAATAAATACAATTAAATCTTTTTATTTTATTATTTTGTTACCAGGTTTTTTACCAAGTACATATTTTTACCAGGTTAATTTTCACTTTTCTGAGTAGAAAACGTTTGACTCTAACATGTGCAAATACTTTTTTACAGTCTGATGTAAAAGTAATTTTAGATCAAGTTTAAAGACTCTTGATTGTAATGACTGTTTAAAACACTTGTATTGCAACTGAAAAAATACAGTTTGATAACTTGTTACATATTGTCTTTTTTTTGTCTCTACAAGGCAATCACACACACAAAAAAATGCTGCTTTGAATAGAAATCACTGAGTTAAAGTAACAAAAACTAATTGGATGGAACCACTGTCATTGTGTTATTTGAAACAAATCTCTTTGTGTTGGTTGAATGAAACATATTTGGCCAGTTTTAAATAAACTAAAGCATGTTCACTAAACTTAACCAATTTAAGTTACAGGGAAGCAATTACATTGATTTGGTTGGACATTACTATTTTAAATATATTCGTCCTCATTCAGTTGTGTTGTCACAACACAGGGAGTTTACATAGATTCAAAAAATTCCATTAATGTTAATGAAAAACAATTTGCTTGTGTGGAACCACTGTCCATAATAAAATTAAGTAGGTTTAAAGAGTCATTTTTTTGAGTGTAAGAAAATGTTTGTTCGTTTATTTATCCATGTCTTTTTAGATAACTGGCATCAATCTCAGACAAAATAATTTGCCAGATCTATGGAAACCCTACTTAGAGGTTATTCCACATTATGAAGCAACTCACAGTTCTCATGCAATATGAGGAGGAAGAAAGATCTTTCTGAAGATGAAAAACATGAAATGGTGCAATGTTGTGCAAAAGGCATGAAAACAACTAATATTGTGTGAAACGGAATGGAGATTATCGAATTATCATAAGATTTGTGAGTGATTTAGAGCATAGCAGAATTCGGTCAGATAAAGGCTTATTAATGAAAGTTCCTATCAAAAAAAAATATTGTATTAAAAGGGCAGCTATAAAAAAGCCAGTGTTGAGCAGCAAACAAGTATTTGAAGCTGCTGGTGTCTCTGGAGTCTCGAGAAGCTCTCCATGCAGGCTGGCAGTTGTGCGTAAAGATGCACCACTAACCAAACCTAACAAAGAGAAACATTTACAGTGGGTGTAGAAATACATTTTTAAACAGTTTTATTGCTGTGGTGTTTTTTTTGCAGCATGGGATAGTGCATAGTGCATTGTACAATAGTGCGTTGTACTATGCACTATCCTCCTTTTTATACCATAGCTGAAAATGGCCAGTTATGAACTCCACATATCTTGCAAAAGTCATTTTAATACCCTCCATCTCACTTCCCAATATTCCAGCCCAAATCATCACCCACCAGCTCCTTGCTGACGTCGCAGTCTTGTAGGAACATGGTGGCCATTTACCAACCATCCAGAAATCCATCTGTTTAGACCATCCATTGTAGTACGGCATTAGTCAGTGAATAAAACTATTTAAAAATGAGTCTTCATGTATTTCTAAACCCACTGTAAATGTTTCTCTTTGTGAGGTTTGGTTAGTGGTGTCTAAAATGCACTTTTTACGCACAACTGCCAGATATATCTTTGTAAAAATACATTTAGACCATTTAACATAGCGATTGATATCAGGATATGAGAAGTTTTTCAACCAGTATAACAAAAAATGTTTCTGTAGAGAATCACCTATTGTACCTTTAAGTGTATTAAATGCTGTAAAATAGCTCAAACTCCCTTTCAAAAGACAGACGTGAGCACTGGTATATCAGATACAGTATGTCAGAATGTTTATTAAATAAATGCATTAATGTGCAACCAGATCCATTTGCACCTACACCTACAGTATTGACCAACTGTTACCCACTGTTTACCAACAATTAAACATGTAAATAATAATCCAGCTCTCAAACAAAACTTTAGGTCAATTTTCAATACAAATTGTGCTTTTGGTCTTGGATTGCAATAAGGCTCAAAATCAGAGACTCAATGTGTATGGGTATGACCATGTTATATTATTTAGGCTGAATTCAAGCATAATAATAACAAGATTTTGTGCTAAACTGTGTGGAGAATCTATAATTTTCTTCATCATGCACCAAATAGTCTCTACTGTCCATGTGAGGTCACCTACAATGATCATACCCTGTAGGCCGGATCATTGCCTGTCTAAAATTAGCTTGGCCTGAAACCTGAAATCACTACACTCCTTGTACCAGTATAATGCACAGCCTCAGCCTACTGCTGTCACAAGTTTTGGATCAGGGAGGCACAAAATCTGATAAAGCTTTAGACAAGGAGGTTTCTTCTTCTTCTATTAAGGGAAATCAGTTTAACTCTGAAGAAAAAAAACATACATATGATATTGATACCTTGTTGTAGAGGAAGTTCTTGGTAGAAACACTCCACAAGATCCTGTGCAAAACTGACTGATCTCTCATAGACCAAAAGGGCCTTTGAAAAATGTGAAAAATTATACATTTTTATACCATATAAACACTTAAACCAGTTAAATGAGCAAAATCTGAAAAAAAGTATTAAAAATAATAATTACAGTAACCCCAAAATCTGAAAAAATGTATTTAAGAAATACTTTTTTTGTACTTTTGTACTTTATTCCAAAGGTTTTGTTGCTTCCTTCTCATTTCCCATGGTTATATAATATAATATACATATAATATACGATAAACACTTAAATACATAAAAGTTAACTAATTAAATAACAGTATATATATAAAAAAAAACTTTATGTACATTTATACTTCCTTTCAAAAGTTGTGTTACTGTTACCGCTTTCTATATTCCCATGGCTGTACACAAGTATTGGCATCTCATCTATAGTTTTCCATTTGATGTGTTGTTCCAACCATGTAAAACTTTGAAAAAGAGTGAAAACAGATTTTTCTGAAAGAAAAACTTCCACTGACTGCATTAAGATCTCTTTGGGGCCAAATATCAGCACTTACTGTTCATAATGAACATTTATATCAGTACACAACCTTGGAATGGACCAGACTGAAACTAACTAAAGTAGAACATGAGAACGACATTATGAGAATGACTGAATGAATCTATACTTGAGACTTTTCAACATGACATATAACTGAAAAGCAGGAATTGACATGTTTCAGCCAAGTCAGTGGAGATTTGAGATGCTATTATAAAATCGCCTTACACAACATGCAATGTCTTCTTCAAAAAATGAGATGCTAAGGGGAATACCACAGATCTAGAGCTAAAAGAATGAGGGTAGAGCTGAAGGAAGAGCTGGCAAACGATCAGCCCCTTTGAACTTGCTGTGTTTGCTGCTGGTGATGGGCGGTGGCCAGAAATGCATATCAGCATGTGGATCAGGAAAAGAAATATGTCCTCATGTTGAAATCATCCTCAAATAGCAAGAGGATTTCAAACACTCATCACAACACATGGGGAGACTGTTGTACAATGGTAAAGCTAATACTTTTCTGTCCAATGGTGGTTATTAATCTGAGCAAAACATATGATTATGATGAAAAATTATTGGATAACCTAGTCATGATGACAGCAAATTAATACACCAATAAAGACAAAGTTAAAGTCAGCATGAAATAAAAAAAAAAAAAATTCACTCATCTATTTTCTAAATTTTCTTGTTATAGATATTTCTGTGAACAATACATGCATCTAACCATTTTAAAACCTTTTTTGACCTTGTAATATTTAATCAAAATGTCAAAACTTGATCTTCTTCTGTGTTATTCCATGCCAAATTGGAATTTCGGAAACTTCCCCGGCTCAAATTTTTGATTTTGTTAATATTTTTTTCTGTAGAAAGGATAAATAGTTATGAAAGCCAAAATAGTAAATGCCACAGATTTTGTAAAGGAGGATAAAAAATTTGAAGCCAAATTACAGGGGTGTAAAAATGACTTTAGAAAGATGCATGGCAGCATCATTATTTTATTTTTGCACAGAGATTGGTTTGGTCTATTGGTCTATTAGTAAAATCTGTTGACTTTAGCAATCTTGGTTGCAATATATGCCAACAGTGTCCATTCAAAAATGGCAAAAAGCACTTCTTGTGTTTTTGCCTCAAGTTTGCATTCATGTTACTCAAGAAGTATTAAAGATATCTTAATATCCTTTTAGATTCTGGTTCTTAACAAACTTTCCTTTTGGTGTCTTCATTTTAAAGGCCCTCAATGGTTCAATCCCAGAGATATAGAAATCTTAATGTGGCTTCATGAGTAAACTGGTAAATTGTACAGTATTTTCAGCTGATATTTTTTTTCGTTTAAAGAGGAATATCTAAAGAACAAATAATGTTAAAATTAGAAATGTATCTCATTTTTTTTTTCTATTAGCTCAATTGCATAGAACACACCTCTCTGAGTGCCATAAATATTCCTTTTCCAAAGTTTGCAAGCCTGTAACTCTAAAAGTATTCAATATATATTCATTTCCTTCTAGATTCTCATTCTTAATAAACTTTTCTTTTATAATCTTCATTTTTAAGGCCCTATATTGTTCAATCCCATAGATATTGGGACCTCAATGTGACTCCATGTCCAAACTGGAGTCGGGGACCTCTGGTTGAATTGACATGGAATGACCCAACAGACTTCCCTCTGGTGACGTATGCTAGCCTTCCCCAATCATTTAGTCCAGTTAAATCCACCACAAGCTTGCGTTCATTTGCCTCCACTTTTGAGTGCAATGCCCACATTTCAAAATCCAAACAACAACCGATGCATAAAGCCAAATTGTGGCCTCTATTTCTTTTATTTTTCAATAATCCATCACACTCGGATGATGAAAGATCTTCCGAACTTCCGTTTCATCACAACTTTAAATCTGTTGCTACTTCCATGTCATCACAACTTTTTATTCAAACAAATATTTGGAAAATAAATACTGAACTGCTAAAAAATAAACATAAAGTACCTTATGTTGACAACCCTGTCTTCTTGGAAAGTTGCAATGGAACATTATGGAGATTCTAGAAACTCCAGTTAATAAACAATTCACCCTAAGGCAGCATTATTCATCTTAAATAGTTTTTCAAATTAACACCAGCCATATAAGGCATCATTGGCAAAAATGTAAATAAGCAGATGTGTATTTTATACAGTATATATGAATACACACATACTTTACCATTAAGTGTCAGATTGTGAGTATTAAAACATAACCTCACAGACTCTGGACACATTTTCCTCATTAACTTCAGGCCAGTGTCAAATCTCTCACTATGGGATACCATTTAGTTATATTACCACTAACAACCATACTTAATTGATGTGGGACTTTACTACTGTGAAACGGTTACATTTCAGCCTAATATGAATGGTAGAAATTAAAAGTGTTTTTTTTAAAAAAACATGATTTTAATTAAAGGAACATACACACTGCAAGGACCTGTAAATGGTAAAACATTCGGGAATTGCACATGAGGAACTTGTAATACAAACAAGGACCCTCCCACTCATCTGAGGGACTCAGTTCAGTATGTTGCACCATAAATGAGGCACAAATCCTACCCCACAATCTGCACTTAATTATAATAAAATTAAAAGCACACTTACTGCGTTGACCTCTGTCGTAAGGACAAGGACTGCAAAGCACAACAGAAAACACCTGCAATATATATATATAAAAAAATGTGAATTAATATGTATGCAAAGGGAAAACAGATGCTTCCAAAATACAAAACAAAACAACGGACTTTACCTTAATGTGTTCCAATGCTGTAGATGTTTCTCACCCTCCATGTGAGCCTGAAAAAATCTCTCCTTCTGCCCAATGCCAGTGTCCTGTTACTGCATACTCAATAATCTGGAAGTAACAGATGGACTGAGGTTAGTTCTCACTGTTTTAAGCATATTTTAAACACTGGAAATGTACTGGTCTATTTGTAGATCTCATGTTCCTTGCTGAAAGATCCAGCTTTAGCCTGTAGTTGTGTTTTGGAACATGGTAACTGCTGTCTAGCTGGCCTAACCTGTTATTAGCTTATAAACAATCATGAAATAGCAACAAACATTAGCTCAAGGTGGTCGTATATAATCTACCAACTAATAAGCATATTACACGAGCTAGAAACCAACTAACATGTTCCTAAAACGCAGCTACCATTGTGTCCCAGCTGTTGATATGTCAAAACACTTTATTTTGTTATTATTCGATAGCTTTAAGTACAATAACGCACATTTAAGCTCAATATTTTTAATCGTAAGCCTGTTTTTGAATGTGAAGTGACGGCAGAAGTTTACCTCAGATCTCGCACGCTCCAGTCGCACGCGCTCAATCCTGATGCGTTCGCACTTTCAGAAAGTTGGATATCTCACCTAAAATCCACCTTGCCAAAGCTGTTTTAAGGGAAATGCTGATCTCCAAAACTTAAACTTCCCCTAACAATGCTGAAATGCGAGTGATAGTTGTTTTAAACAGGGTTGTGTTGGTGCGTATTGATGGGTGGTCGTGATCCTGACAGGGGGTGTGGTGGGCTCTTCTACAAGACATTACTTTCAACAACAGCCACATAACGTTTAGGGCAAAGATGCGGACAAACGTATAGTTCAGGCTCGGATAGAAGAGAGGCAAGAATTGCTTGAAACGGAGAAGAATCCGTCATCAGCGTGTCCTTTTGGACATTATTCATAGGTGTGAAGATGCGGCTTCCATGTGTCACTGTTTTTCTTCTCACGGTCTCTTTGAGCATTGACAAGAGCACAGCTAAGGTAAGTCAAACTAAAAAACTAACTTTTGTTAACTTAAATGTTTGTTTATTAGTAATGTCGTAGATTTTGGACACAAGGAGTTCCGTTATACGCTCTTGAGGCTTAAGTCGCGCGCACAGAGAAGTGCGTATAACTTGCGCGCGACTTGCTTGTGCTCAAGTTCCACTTTAGTTTTCACGTGCGAATACTTCTATTTGACAAAGTTAAAGGATGGGAAACAACGTAAGTGTCTTTAGCGACAAGAGTGTCCAGAAATAGCACAACACATGTAAAATGACTTATTAGAAACAAGCGGATATGAATACGACTTATATATATATATGTTCCATGCTGTGTAAGTAGCTAAAATAACAAATGTTCCAGTTTAGTATACATTATTATCAGGTGCATGAAGTATATTCATACAATCTATAGCACGACAGATCTTTTAACAATTGTCTCTGTAGATTTATTCACGGTTTTGGTGGCTTGTTGTTTTAATAATACAGTAATAATTTGATAAAGATAGTTTCCAATTTGAAGAGATTGTGTGCTTTCAGTGGATCTCACTCATGATGCTTTAGTAGCTTAATGTATTGTCATATAGTGGATTTCTGCTGGGCTTTTCTCTACAGTTTATATTTGCCACTCCTCTTGGTCTCATCTGGGGGTTGTATTACTCCTTCACCTCCCACTCCTCCCTCACTTCAATTTCAAAGTTACTTTTTAGCATTGCAAATAAAAGCAGTAAAATAATAATAATAAAAAATAAGTAAGCAATATGCATTGTGCAATAGAATGGAATAAATATTCAATAAGACATTAACAACTTAATGCATTTCTGACAATTATTTCATTGTTGTACTATGAAAAACAAGTACATGTGAGACTGTCTTCCTTTGAAAGCCATGTTTGTTTGAGTCTACCTTTTTTTGTCTAGACTGTGGGAAACAACAGACAACATTGGCTTCTCTTTTATTGTGTTGTATGCTTGTATGCACCCGCTACAGTTAACACAAGCTTCTGTAAACTTATTCTTAACCATCTGGACTTTGTTTTCCATTTGTTAAAGGCATTTTGCCACTCATCTGAGAAATCAGTATCAATTCTGAATGAGTTACAGTCAGGAAACCTTTTACCCAAGACAAATTATGCATTTAATGCTTTCTCCTGCATGTAGATGCAGTAATCTGAGAGAGCCAAACTGGACATGTGTTTTTATTGGGGGTGTGACTGGGGGCCGGGCTCCAGTGTGAAGCACATTCAGAGCAAGGATTCGGGAAATCATAGGTGTCTGGGTGATAAGACCATAAGGTGGAATGATGACTGATTGTTACAACGATTAGATAAATTCACAAAGCTGTTTCATCTGGTGATTTTGTCATATTTCTGAATGGATATACAGGCATATCTGCATGATGAATGAACTGCACTTGATATTGCAGATATTTGTAGGAATATATCTTTATGAAGACAGCAATCAAATGCCCCAGAATACCAAAACATGCTTTACAATGGTATTTCAATGGAATTTGTTGATGGATTATCACATTACTACAAGCATTAGTTTGATTTTAACTGGTATGTTGCATAGCTAGATATTGAATAAGCTATATAATCAACATTTCCATATTTTCCATACACAACTCTCTGCATACTAAATTACAATTGGTCAATTTTTCATATTAAAACTTTATGGCGTGGTTTCACAGAGAGGGCTTAAATAAGCCAAGATTAGGTCAAAAATGACTGGCCTACAAAGCTTATACAGTAAATCCCTTGTTTAACTATTTTATCACCAACTGTTGGATTCAATCTATTTGTCAACTTGTTTTCTTTAAATTAGGACAGGTTTTGTATTTATTTTTGAAACTGATTGATTGTAGGCCTCATAGATCTGAGCTTATATTGGTCAAAAATGACCACCCACTGAAAATAAATGGGGGAGTACAAATTCAGAGAAACAATTAGTGTTCAGGAGCGTGTTCATCATGTTCATGTTCACATATATACAGTGCACAGCATGAATACACCCCCTCTGAAACTTCTGAAAGTCAGCAATTACTCAATTATTTAGAAGAAATGTCAGGGTTCTTTAGAGATATAATGTTCCAGCAAGTCTGCTTAATCAATTACCAAAGAAGCATGTCAAAATTATTCAGGACAATAAGATTTTCTTATCAAGGTGATAAAATGTTGTGTAGCAAAAATGAGTACAACCTCCTAAAAGTTAATAAATAAAACAAAATAAAAATTTTCTGGTGTAAGTTTAAGGCAATGTTTGATCAACAGGTTAGTATGTTGAACCAAAACAAGAAGTAATTTCTTGACAGTTAAAAGTGTTATACAGCCCACTAAATCATTCTCAGACTTAATGCTGACAACAATGGAAGCACTTGGGAGAGAACTATCAGGAGACTTATTTCTTAGCACAAAAGAGGGCAGTGGTACAAGAGGATTACCAAATCATTGTTTAAGTGTGAAAATATTGCAAAAGTAACACAGAAATTCAAAAACAATGGACTTGTGCCAAGGCCCCTGAAATATTAAGGCCTTCATTTTAAGCTTTCATTTAGTGATGAGGGATTTTTTTTTTTTTTTTTGCTAGACAAAGAGCAGGAGAAATACCAAGTGAGTGTCTCAGAGCCAGCAAACGCTATGAAAAGAGTGACTGTTTATCTCACAGAGTACGATGCAGCCTGCAGAAATGACATGCATGTTTGTTGTTCTCACTGGAACTACCTACTGTAGCCAAAGCACAATAAAGTCAGTTAGCCATTTCCAAAGCCCACATTTACAAAATATAGATTCTGGGAATCAATACTTTGGTCTCATGAGACCAAATCAATCATTGTGGATCTAACAGCATTCAAAATGTTATGGTGTTGCTAGAGGAGGAGTACAGTGAGAAGTGTCTGGTTCCCACAGTAAAGTTCAGTGGTAGTAAAGCTCTTATATAGGGATGTATGAGTGCTGAAGGAGTGAGGAAGTTGTGCTTTGTCAATGCTCTCATGAATTCCCACAACACTGTGTAATTTAATACACATACTTGAAACGGAAGATGTTACCCTTTCCTCATTCCCTGCATTGTTGGACATTTTTTTTCAACATGACAATGAGGATGCATTCTCCCAAGGTGAAAAACCTTCTGTGGACATGTATTACACTCAATCCTAACACTTTTGAGCGCCTGTGGGGGATTCTGTAGAGATGAGTAGAGCAACACTCCCCATTAAAGATCAGGGCATTTAAGGAGCTCATCATCCAGGACAGATGTGACAATTTGTCATGAACCTGTACACTCTGTACCAAGAAGGGTCAGAGCAGTGTGATAGGGTTTTCAACACAGCACAAGGGTTAAAACAGCTCAAACATGCATTTTGGTGTGGGACTAGGCTTAAGGCCTAGGCCTGTGAAACCGGGTGTAAAATTGTTAAGCTTTATGACTGATCATTGTCCTTGGCATTAGATTCCTTACATAGCTGTGCTAGTTTCATGTCTCTTAGATTACTGTACATCGTCTTCTGTATCTCAAACTGTAAAGCATGGCACAAGCAACACTGTGGTCATGGGTTTGATTCCCATGGATTGAATGGACTGATAAGATGTGTACTCTAAATGTTTTTTTTTTTTTTTTTTTTTTTTTTTTTATTTAAACCATATGTATTAAATGCATAAATGTGAATATCAACCAAGTCTCACCATTGTATGTTGGGGTCCTGATCACTCCGGCAGGGTTTGTTTTGCTATCAATGCCCGTCGTGTATCACCTTATTATGTGAGCTGTTCTAAACTGTGTATTTTTGTTCTCTGGCATGAATATACATTGAAAATGTGTGAATCTGTAATCTCTCAGCACTTCCTAGTACAACAGCCATCAAGTGCCACCCACAGCTGCCTCTCTGTGTCACCTCTGCCTTGGATTGCAATTGATGCCATTTGTGAGTGGTATAATAGTCAGGCTTGTGAACTCTGTTTAAACAACTACAACAACAATAACCCTGAGAACAATAATGTTTTGCTCTGTATTGTGTGTGACAATTGCCAAAAGGTGTAACCATTTGTTGTTATTGGCTTGTTTTTGGAGGCAGGGTTCCCATGCTCATAATATGTAAATAAAGTTGTGCTCAAAAGTTTACATAACCCTTGCATAATCTGTGAAAATGTGAATAATTTTTACAAAATAAGAGGGCTCATACAAAATGATTGTTATTTTTTTATTAAGTACTGTCCTGAATAAGATATTTTACATAAAATATGTTTACATATAGTCCACAAGACATAAAAAAAACCAAAATCTGATTTTATAAACATGACCCCATTCAAAAGTTTACATACCCCTGATTCTTAATACTGTGTCGTTACCTGGGTGATCCACAGCTGTTTATTTATTTTTTTATTTTTTGTGATAGTTGTACTGTACATGTGTCCCTTGTTTGTCCTGAGCAATTAAACTGCCAACTGTTCTTCAGAAAAATCCTTCAGTTCCTGCAAATTCTTCAGTTTTCCAGCAACTTTTGCATATTTGAACCATTTCTAGTACCAGTGACTGTATGATTCTCTGATCCATCTTTTCACATAGAGGAAAACTGAAGAACTCAGACACAACTATTAAAAAAGGTTCAAACATTCAATGATGCTCCAGAAGGAAACACGATGAACATTAAGAGCCGGGGGGTGAAAACTTTTGAACAGGATGAAGATTTTTATTTTTGATGAAGATTCTTATTTTGTTTAAATATCTTTATTTTTTTTATTATTATTATTATTATTTTTTTTTTTTCATTTAGTTCTGCCCTTCGGAAGCAACAGAAGATACTTGCATGTTTCCTGGAAGATAAATTAAGTACAATTTACCTTGATCTTCAAATACAAAAAGTTTTCACCCCCAGTTCTTAATACACCATGTTTCCTTCTGGAACATCAGTGAATGTTTGAACCTTTTTTAATAGTTGTATTTGAGTCCCAAAATTGTCCTCAGTGTGAAAAGATTCTGACTGCTGGAAAGGATTCAAATATACAGAAGATGTTGGAAAGGACCTGGAGGATTTTTCTGAAGAACAGAGCTCAGTTTAACTGCTCAGAACAAACAAGGGACTAGTGAACAACCATTACAAAACAAAACATACAAACAGCCGTGGATCATCCAGGTAACCACACACAATATTATTAATCAAGGGTATATGTAAACATCTTCCATGTAAAATATCTTATTCAGGACAGTACTTAATAAAAATAGCATGTATGATCCCTCTTATTTTATTAAAATTATTCACATTTTCACAGATTCTGCAAGGGCTATGTAAACTTTTGAGCACAACTGTATATCATGCAAAATTCTACTGAAAATGTATTATTTTCGAGTTACTTTTTCTAGTTACAGTACATTTAATTGGGATAATTGGAGTGCAGTCACTAAAAAAAAATATTTTAAATATACTTATCCTTCACGAACAATTGGAAAAGTCAGGGGAACACTGTAAAGTGACGGCATCCTGAGCTCAATCAATTTAAATACATTTTTAGGTGAAGTGGATGAAAAAGAACTTTTGTGTATCGCAAAATCCACCCTAAATCCTTGCAGCATTCGTGGTACAGTATGTGTGGTTCACCATAAATTTTTGTTTTTCCTCTTGGGAGTCTAAATATTTGTTAAAAAGAAGAAGTTCATGAGGACTAAAGATGTGTGTTTGGAATGATTTCCTTAGGCTTATTCTTGCAGATACAAAGGGTGAAGAATATCCCTAACAAACAAATGTTTGTTTATATTATCAATGTGTTTCAGTGGCACTTTATTTACTTAGAAAATCTTCTTCCTCATCTATATTTATACATTAATGGAAGGCAGGTGATCCGGATGTGTTTCAGTTGAATACTATGTTTTTCCAAGCTTGTTTATCAATTGTGATTCTCATAAGGTCAGCGTGGTCTCACGTGTATCCAGTTCATATCAGATTAGTGGTGACTGCCCCAGCACACTTCCTGGAGTTAACTCACTTCATTAGGATGGCATTACAGATTAGATTCTCCACTTGAATGCAGTGCAGAAACAGCCAAAGTAAATGAAGGTGAACTCGGTAAACTTAACTGATAGTAGTGCAATTTCTGAGTGGACTCAGTCATGCCAAAACAAAAGGGTGCACCCAACACACCCTGAAAGATGAATCAGAGGACCTATTTACACTTTATTTTATCAGCCTAGTAACTTCATTGGTCTTGATCAGTGAGACAGCTGTTTGATTGGGTATTACATTTACACTTGGCCACATAAATGCATCTGATGATATAAATCTCATCTACTATAATATTCAGGTGTAGTGTATTTCACTCAGGATGAGGTTTAAAATGCCCACATTATACTAATTTAAGCTACGTTTTTCACCGAAATTCCCCAGAACAATTTGTCCCAGGAACTTTCCATAGCGGTCTTAAGTACCATGAAGATGGTGACGTTGGACTGCATGCGACTTTCCAGTTCCGGCAGGATTTCATCCTCCGCATATAAGCTTAATAAAGCCTGAACCTATCATCAGTATGTTTTAAACTCCATTGTTGATTCGAATAGCAAACAACTCTTACTGCACACACCACAACAGATTTTAAAAAACGATGGTTGAAATAAAATGCTGCGTGAACTCAACCAATCAGCATGTTCAGTGCTCAAGTCCCACCCCCAGAAGTTCCGGAACTTTGAAAAAGTACTACCTCCTGAGCAGGTACTTTCTGAGGGGAAATTTTTTACCCGGGAACTTCATTTAGACTCTGGTTCCTGCGGTCGAAACACACCAAGTACTGACCCAAAGTTCCTAGTTCCAGGGGAAAGTAGTGTATAGTGTACATTGCTGCAGCACCTCTTTTTACCCTCTCCCTGAAATGCTCTATTTAGTTCATGTCTCAGCCCAGTTGTGATTGGTCTACCACTTAGACCGCATGTTGATATAAAGATTAACCATAATCCATAATAATTACCATGGATATAATATTGTTTACAGCTGCTCATGAAGCCTTGGGAGCTGAAACATTCCCAAGGCTTCATGAGCAGCTGTAAACAATATTATATCTATGGTAACTATGGGGTCGTTATTGGAAGTCAATGCACTAACACTCAAAGTATACTTTTCTCGTCAACACCAGTTTGTAGACAGTTGGCTGGATGTAATTTTCGCACATGTACGAACAGCACATGTACGAATGATTTGAGCACTCAAAAACAAAAATCCATTTGGAAGTGCTCACTCATTGAATGCATACACCTGTGCTCACAGTCGATGAAGTATACTTTGAAAGTCTTGTGTGCTCAACTGTACACAGACAGAGCAGAACATGAAAAATGATGTATATTCGGGCCTTAAATAAAACGTAAATTTTGGTGTCTTTATATACACATGCTCTCTTTATGCACTTTATGTAGTTAATACACCACTGTTTGTGTGCTGTAATCCATCTTATCACACCCTCTGATAGTGAAAGAAATTCCTCAAGTGACTTATGTGCTGTGCGTATCTCTCAGCCTGCTCTGCCCCTTGAGACTGGCAAGTTTCATGTGGGTGGGTTGTCTGTCTAATTCTTGGAAACCGCACATGTGGTGATGGGTGTGAGAGAGAGTGTGTGGGGAGACGGAGGATGGATGAGGTCCAATTGGAGGGAAAAACATGACGGACCTCACTAGGCTTACACACTGTTCCGCCTACACCAGATCGTACTGTTCCAGCATCTCCCGAGAGAGGGTGGATGGAATGCCAGTGCAGAGGAAGCAACAGTTGCAACTGTTTATCTTCCTGAATCACTGTTCCTTTCCCCTTATCCTGGACATTTCTTTCTCATTTTCTGAGTTTTATTTGTTTTCATCTCTCAGAAAATAGCACAAAGTCTCATAAAGCACTTACATGTGCTCCCCTTTTCAGCCAAGAAGCCCCAATAAATGCATGTTTATAGGGTACTCAGTATTTGATATACATGTAAATTCTCTACAAATTATTTGCTGGACTGTCAACAAAATGTTTCTAGAATGTTTTTAGAATGCCTAAAGACAGGGTTCCCACATCATGATTTTGTTTTTTTTTTTATTGTGATTTACAAGCCTGGAAGCTTGTAATAAATATTGTTGTCAAGAATTAAGAAATCATTCCCACAACTTTCCCAAGTTTTATTCACTTGTTCCCGTGTTTAAAGGATTAGTTCACTTTAAAATTCACTTTCTTCTTTCTGATGAACACAATCAGAGTTATATTAATAAATATCCTGATGCATCTAAGCTTTATAATGGCAGTGAAAGGGGCCAGCGAGTTTGAAACTCAAGAAAGTGCCTTCATCCACATCTATCCATCATACATGTAATCCACACGGCTCCAGGGGGGGTTAATAAAGGCCTTCTGAAGTGAAGCGATGCATTTGTGTAAGAAAAAAAATATCCACATTTAACAAGTTGTAAAGTAAAATATCTAGCTTCCGCCAGACCACCTTCCGTATTCAACTTACGAAGAAAGCATAGGACGTAGCGTAAGCGTTTTGAACTGCGAGAGGCATTACACTTTCTTCGTAAGTCTGGCGGAAGGTAGATATTTTACTTTATAACTTGTTAAAAATTGATATTTTTGTGACACAAACACATTGTTTCACTTCAGAAGGACTTTATTAACCCCCCGGAGCTGTGTGGAGTACATTTATGATGGATAGATGCACTTTCTTGAGCTTTAAACTCGTTCACTGCCATTATAAAGCTTGGACAAGTCAGGATATGTATTAATATAACTCTGACTGTGTTCATCAGAAAGGAAGGATGGCTTGAGGGTAAGTAAATCTTGGGGTAATTTTCATTTTAAAGTGAACTAATCTTTTAAGGGTACATTTACACGACAACAATGTACAAAAAATATGGAAACGTACGTTTTTTCTTTCCTTTTTTCACATACTGACAAAAACATTATCAAAACAATCCCCATTCACAAGGATCCGCGAAAATGACTAAAAACACTGTGTTATGCTGACAGGCCAGTAGTTGGCAATGTCAATTTGGAAAAAGAAATACTACGCTCTTATAGACTGAACACTTAATACCTATGCGCATGTAGTCACCGTTTTCACAAATTCACATTGTGAATATTATCAGAGACAATAATGGTACTGGTGCACTTTGAAACCCGTTTTAAGCCCCCCAAAATGCTGTTGTTGTGTAAATGAAAGGCCATAACACATAATTTCCACTTTTAGTTGAAAATAGTGGTGTGTAAATGGCCCCTTAGTTAAAACATGGCCACGACTTATTAATTCATTTCCTTGTTTTAGGTAAATCGTGGCCATACATGCCGAACTAACTTGTTCCCTCATTTTAATTTAGTTAAATAATAGCCATGATGTAACTAAAGCCTGGGAACAAATGAATCATTCACAGGAACAAATTCTTAACTTGTGTTAAACGTCATGTTTGAGGCTATGTTTCCTTTCTGTTGTCATGCGGTGAGTCTGAAATCGCATATTACATTTCAGTTTGAACTTACTTGACGACCATTAAAAAGTATGTTCTAAATAGTATGAATATGGCCAGTATGAATGAAATCCAGATGTAATACATCCACCATGTTGTTACTGTCATGTAACTACCAGAGTCAGTTGCATCGCTTCACTGCCAGTCCCTCATGGGATAGTAAAGTGTCCATCGAACGAACACTTCAGAATTTCGGCGGGTCATCCGGGTACTTTTCGCCTGCAGTTTTTTTTAATTGATTTTCTCATCTCACTGTTGGATTACACTCTTTTGTTTTGTTTAATGAAGTATACGTTGCATTTTAGATCCGCTTCACCTCGCCTCATCTTCATCCTCAGCCGGAATGTTACAACAACTATTTTAAGAACAATTTCCACGATTTCTGATCATGGCCCTTGATTTAATTGTTTCATGAATGAAAAGCACTTAAAGTGTACCTAAAACATCAAACATCAGATAACCCAGAACCAGATTGCAGGGAAACAATCTTGTTATCAAACTCAATTCACTGACAATTTAGGAATTGCCCTGAAATTACAAACACAGTTCAGACCGACTGATACTTATTTGCATCATCTTAAGTATTTTTCTCTTTGACTAAAAGCCCCAAGCTAAGAACCCTGACCTTTCCAGAGGACCATTGTTTAAGTTCACAGGGCCAAGGACAGAATTATCCCTGATGGGCCCCCTTTGCCCGAGACCTTTTTTTTTATAGGGCCTGGGACAACCTTCATCTGACGACGGCCTTGTCTTTCTAGTTCATGAACTATTGCTTTACTTTACTAGAAAGAGGCAAATGGGGCAACCACAGAGTTGGACAGGTGAAAGCAGTTTGTGATTATGATAATACTGGTTTTCTAATGGTTGAGTATAAAACCATCTCAGTAATGTGTTGTTTGAAGGAAAAAAAAACACTCTATGACCATTATTTTATGACAGTGAATTATAAAGTGAAATCTTATACTCATGCAATCTGACCGCACAAAGGCTGTTAAACGGGCTGTGAGTGTATTATTTTCTGGGTGGTCTGGGGAAACACAGTTCTTATGCCATTAACCTATTGATCTGCTGCTTACGGTGTAGCAAATTTTGTCATTATATCAAGTTTTTAGATTATCTCTGTGGTTTATTTACTAATACTGCGCTGAGAGGAAGTATATACATATACAGTACAAATATGTAATAGCTTCATGAAAGTGCTGATTGATGGAAAAAAAAAAAAACACTGATTAACTGGCCCATGATCAGAACAAGACAAGGGCAATGGTTTTCTTGTAGCTTAAACAGTTAAGTTTGGCACTAGCAACACCAAGGTCATGGGTTCAATTCCCAAGAAATGTGTGAGCTGGTTATAATTACGGCATCGCTTGTGTATTCATACACAACTAGTAACCACTCCCAAGATGGGTAAATACTACCGGGTGTTTGGAACATACCTTTTTGGTGACATCTGAAACCTTTCCCTGAATCTTTAAACTCAGTTTCTTTGTTCCCTCTTGCTGTCGTAAATCTTGTCTATGTCACACTGTCTGAGGTATTGATTATTTTATACTGAGACAAGGGGGGGACAGCCATGACACACAGGGATTCCCAGATCCCAGGCTTTCTCTGCAGGAATGTGGGCTATAGCCTGGGCAATACCCATAGCGGATCATTTGGTCTCGGTAAATGGGACTCAGCCAGCCCTACTGGCCCAAAATGCATGAGACAGCCATCTGGCCCTGTCAATCAAAGTAGGATGGAAGATGACTCAGAGAAGATGCCTGTGTTAATATTATTATATATATAGGGGCATTGGGCATTATTAGTTAGTAATGTTTTTTAGAAGGGACACCAGTAGCAGTGAGGACTCAGTTGGTGCCCTATAGGCACAGTAAGACATGATCAGACCCACACAAAAGCTGTAGGGGAGGTGGTTTCAAACAAACAGCCAAATTAATAAATAAATAATTTATATTTTGGTATGTGAAAAATGTATTACAATCCATAATGTTGCACTACCAAAAACAAATTGGTACTGTAGAAACTTTCAAGAGAAAATCATGAATACATCTCATATTTTGTCTGACAGGGTGGCCTTTTTTGAAGGATTGGTCCTTCTGTTTCTCACCATGTCTCCTAATCATCAAAATTGGTAGGAGTTTGTGTTGTTCTCTGTGGTTTGTTTATGCAGCTGACTTTGTGGATATCAAAACATTCAGTAAAAAGTTTGGACTAGTCAGCACACTCTTTACTCCAGGTCATAAAGCATAGAAAAAAAAATGTTTATTACATTTATTACATGTCATTAAGGAGGACACATTTTCAGCATATGTCCAGACCCTCTAACACATTGACTGGCCATTCAATACATTTTACGTACCCATTTTCCCTATTGGTCTCAGATTTTAGACTCTTTTAACTTTTAAGATTAAAATACTATTTACTGCCAGATAAGCTATTGGTGGGTATTTGTATTACAACCCAAATTCCAGAAAAGTTGGGACATTTTTTTTTTTTTTTTTTTAATAAAATGAAAACTAAAAGATGTTCAAATCATGTGAACCAATATTTTATTCACAATAGAACATAGATAACATAACAAATGTTTAAAGAGAGAAATGTTATGTACAAAATAAACTCATTTCAAATTTGTTGAAATGGGGGCATGTTTACCATGGTGTAGCATCTCCTCTTCTTTTCAAAACAGTTTGAAGACATCTGGGCATCAAGATTAGTTTCTGGTGTTTTGGTGTTGGAATTTGGTTAAATTCTTGCCTGATATAGGTTTCCAGCTGCTGAAGAGTTCGAGGTCGTCTTGCAATAATGATGCGCCAAATGTTCTCTATAGGTGAAAGATCTGAACTGCAGGCAGGCCAATTCAGCACCCGGACACTTCTATGACAAAGCTATGCTGTTGTAATAGCTGCATTGTATTTGCGTTGTCCTGCTGAAATACACAAGGCCTTCCCTGAAATAGATGTTGTCTGGAAACCTTTATATACCTTTCAGCATTCATAGTGCCTTTCAAAACATGCAAGCTGCCCATACCATATGCACTTATGCACCCCCATACCATCAGAGATGCTGGCTTTTGAACTGAGCACTGATAACACGCTGGAAGGTCTCCCTTCTCTTTAGCCCAGAGGACACGGCATCAGTGATTTCCAACAAGAATGTCAAATTTGGACTTGTCTGACCATTGGACACTTTTCCACTTTGAAACAGTCCATTTTAAATGAGACTTGGCCCACAGGACACGACTGCGCTTCTGGACCATGTTCACATATGGCTTCTTTTTGCGTGATAGAGCTTTAGTTGGCATCTGCAGATGGCACGGAGGATTGTGTTTACCGACAGTGGTTTCTGGAAGTATTCCTGGGCCTATTTAGTAATGTCATTGACACAATCATGCCGATGAGTGATGCGGTTTCATCTGAGGGCCCGAAGACCACGGGCATCCAATAAAGGTCTTCGGCCTTTTCCCTTATGCACAGAGATTTCTCCAGTTTCTCTGAATCTTTTGATGATGTTATGCACCGTAGATGCAAAAGCCTTTGCAATTTGACATTAAGGAACATTGTTTTTAGAGTATTCCACAATCTTTTTACACACTCTTTCACAGCTCTGCCCATCTTTACTTCTGAGAGACTCTGCCTCTCTAAGACATCCCTTTTATAGCTAATCATGTTACAGACCTGATATCAATTAACTTAATTAGTTGCTAGTATTCTCCCAGCTGAATCTTTTCAAAATTTCTTGCTTTTTCAGCCATTTGTTGCCCCTGTGCCAATTTCTTCAAGACCTGTAGCAGGCATTCAATTTGAAATGAGCTTATTTAGTGGATAAAAGTGTAAAATTTCTCAGTTTAAACACTTGTGTTATTCATGTTCTATTGTGAATAAAATATTGGCTCATGTGATTTGAAAGTCTTTTAGTTTTCATTTTATTTAAATAAAAAAAAAAAAAGTCCCAACTTTTCTGGAATTTGGGTTGTAATTGGTTGCACTAGTTTTATCTCTGGTTTGCATCTTTAACCTGATGTTTTTTGCTGTGACATAAAACATGCACTTTCTTGTAGGTATGCATAAGCACAGACTGTTGTTGGAGAACCATGATTTAGATGCCAGCATGCTATTTTGGCCTTTCACGGTGCCACGTGAACCAGATTAGCCCGAAATTCATGCCAGCTCTGCCACAGGAGTGTTTGCAGAGAGCATCACACAAGGAGATGTCTGTGGACTTTATTAGGAAGAATGTCATGTTGTCATCACTGTTAAAGATCAGATGAACAAGCTGCAGGCAGTAAGAGCCACTGAAGACTCACATTGAGTTTATGACTAAAATAATTCCAAATTCATGTGATTCCAAATAACAGAGAGACACAGAAGTTTCTGAATAATCTCTAACCTCGCCTTGATTTATCCAAAGAGCATTTATAAGTAGGCCTCACAGGCTTCTGTGCAATTTTTTGGAGAACAGATAACTATTGTTAGTGACAGCCTCTCTGTCCAGTGCTCTGAATGCAGTGTTTCAGATGCTGTTTGATCCCTCTATTGTTCAATGGACTAGTAGGGGCGAGTTCATGCACATTTCACATGGGGGTCCGTACTGCATGCACATGAACCCAAGACCTGTGGGTGTCATTTTCTGGGTTTTAAAGCAGTAATCCTTTTGTACATTGTCATGTTTCTGTGCGTGGGATTTCAAATGAGATTTTAATTGATGCGACATCATTCATAATCTGCGCTAAAATCACTGCTGACATAGCATGATTCAAGGAAGAGAGAGCAACAGATATGGATGGTACAAAACGATAATCATCAGGAAAGATAAACAGAAGTAGTCTCTTCTCTTTCCGGGTATATACTTTCCCTGTTGGATCTAGTCTTGATTGTTGTATAATTGGTCGCTCCACCCCTTGTTTTGTAGCATGGAGAGTTTGTTTACAGGGTTGATGGTTTAGCACGTGCAACTTGAGCACATGATCCATGTGGCGAGACCATAATTTTCTCATGAACACTAGTTCTGAACTAGATTTTTACATTGCGAGTTGCCTTCTTATTGGCCCAGGTCAAAAGAGCCCACAAACCAAGTTGCTATGACATTTTGAATTCTAGGTATGTTTTCTCAATGCAAGTATTTGGGCTCATTTTATCAGGTGAATACATAATTTTTATTGCTTAGAAAGTGAAACATCAAACATCTGTTTGACTAGTTTGAGATATAATTTGCAGCAAAGAAAAAGGAAAGATATTTTCCTAACTTATTTTCCGGCATTTTTCTTACCTCTTGAATATCTGATAATTATTACTGTATGCAATAATTATTATCAGTAAAATATTTAAGTTATAGGCCACTTTATTAGGTACACCTTGCTAGTACAGAGTTGGCTGTTCTGGAACAAAAATGTATGGGAATATACTGCAAAATATAATGTGATATATTACATAATACATTTCCATAAATGGGAAACTAGTGCTTATATTTTTTAAATAATCTGCAATTAATACATTGACCATGTATGGCTATATATTGATACATATAAAATATTTAGAAATGAAGACAGAAATAGCATTAAATGTAATATTCATAAAGTTTTATCCTTTATTGTGTACATATATTGCACATACATGTTCCCATATAAATGTGAATGTATTGTACACACATACATACACACACATTCATGGAATGAGATACAATCAGTGGTTACAACGGACTTCTAGTTCCCAGCATGCTTTGCTTCTGACTGTTAAAGGAGAGTAAATGTTAAAATTAAGTGTTATTTCATGTTTTGTTTTTGTTTTTCATATCTGTTTGAGTTTAAAGTTGTATTATTTTGGAATTTAAAAGGGTTTCTGGTCTGTGTGAGTTTTTAGGGTTACCATTGTGCTGAAAAGTCTGTGATTAGGTTGACGATTGGCTGAACATCATTAAGACTAACTTTATTTAAAAAGTAATTGCTGTGTTAACTAACTTGAAATTATGAAACATTTAAATTGTAAATAACTATAAAATATAAGAAATGTACTACATTATATATTTCTCTATATATGTTTGTTTTTGCTGTGGTATTTAAACAATGTTCAATACTAAAGGGCCAAAAATGTGCCAAGAAAATATTCCTCACACCATTACATCACCATCAGCCTAAACCATTGATACAAGGCAAGATGGATCCATGCTTTCATGTTGGTTACACCAAATTCTGCCCCTATGTCGCAACAGAAATCAAGGCTCATCAGACCAGGCAACATTTTTCCAATCTTTCATTGTTCAATTTTGGTGAGCCTGTGCGATTTGTAGCCTCAGTTTCCTGTTCTTAGCTGACAGGAGTGGCACCCGGTGTGGTCTTCATCTGCTGTAGCCCATCTGCTTCAAGGATTGATTTGTTGTGCATTCAGAGATGTTCTTCTGCATACCGGTTGTAACAAGTGGAGTTACTGTTGCCTTTCTATCAGCTCGAACAAGTCTGGCCATTCTCCTCTGACCTCTGGCATTAACAAGGCATTTTCACCCACAGAACTGCCGCTCACTGGATATTTTCTCTTTTCTAGACCATTCTCTGTAAACCTTAGAGATGGTTGAGTGTGAGAACCCCAGCAGATCAGCAGTTTCTGACCAGCCTGTCTGGCACCAACAACCATGCCTTGTAAAAAGTCATTTAAATCACCTTTAAATCACCCAGTTTGAACTTCAGCAGATCATCTTGACAACGGCTTCGTCCGAAAGCTTAAAATTGCTGACTTCGGAGGATGCATTCCAAGGTAGGTAGGTATCAAGGCACATCCGAATCCAGTGTTAGTTGCACTTTTCACTTCCTGTCTCCAGAGATACCTTCATCTGATCGATTTTTGAAGGCAGCATAGATGTATCCTTCGCTTCCAATGATATCCCACAATTTTGTGCTTTCCATTCTGTGACAGCTGAGCTAAAAAATAAATATGACATCTGAACATTTCGGTTGGTGGTTAGTTTGTATGTAAATGTACCTTTTTGACCGACAGTTTCTACTTCTGATGTCATTTCTTAAGAAATTACTATTGCAATTAAATATTTGCTTAGTTATCGTTAAAGCTCTCTCTGTTTTGCTGTAAATCATTCAACCATTATGCTGCCTCAGAAGTCTGTCTAAAATCAGTTTTGTGAGGTACATTTGTGCACAAACGCTGCCTAAAAAGTTATTGCCAGATAAGGCATCGAGGGAAGTTTTCGGATGGAGCCCATGTCTACATGCCTAAATGTATTGAGTTGCTGCCATGTGATTGGCTGATTAGATATTTGCATTAACGAGCAGTTGCACAGGTGTACCTAATAAAATTCATAAATACTATTATGTTTTTGGGGAGTTGCACCTCATGACATTTTTCGGCCTGAACTAACCTTGGTCTGTTATTTTTATTTATTTATTTTTTGACCTACTGACACAGTCATGACGGACTGCTTTTATATATATAAATATATATTGTACATATGTTGTGGCTGGAGAACAGAGGACCAGACAATGTGTGGTGAAATTATACTGGAGGGGCCCTGGTGCTGCATTGCAGGAGTAAATGTTTGGCAACTTGCTGGAGAATTGCAGTCTCGATTCCTTAATAATCACTGGAGCCTACAGGAGAAAAGAAACAGAGAAAGTCTGGTCTTGGGAGATCTAGCCTCCCCTAAGCTTCTTTCTATTGTGATAATATCCTCTGCTTTATCTAACTACATGTTTAAAGTTTTAAATTTGATTAAAATAAATAAAATAAAATAAACCTCATGTAACTGACCAAGCATAAGCTAATCTCTACGCATAATGAGGGGGCTGAAACTCCCAAGTTAGATGTGATGTAGCAAAAATAACAGTTGACCCTTCCAATATGGAGGAGTGAACTATTACTTTTTATGTTTCTTATAAAAATCCTCTTGTTAAACTGAAGCAACACTGTCTTGACCTCCCACTGATCCATCCAGCTTTAGTTTTATTCGTCATTTTTTTTTTTTTTTTTTTTTTTACATTTTCTTTTAATCTGCTGGAAATAAACCTCTGGTGACCTTTGACACCCACTCTGTTTTTCACCTCTGAGGATGTGGTGGAAGAAACCTTCTAAACACAGAAGCTGGATTCTTTTTAACCAGTTGGAAACATATCAGACTGAAACGAGACGCAGATGTTATTTTAATTATTAAACCTGAAGCCCGTCTGACATCCAGCCCTAAATATAGAGCAGAGCAACTGCGTCTGTTCCAAAAACATAATGACCTGATGTTCCATCCCAGTCCTTCCTGATCTGTTCAGAACATCAAGTGTAGAGATTTCCTGTCTCTAAAACAATGTAGGGTTATTGTTAGCTTACCCATGATCTGAGGGAAAGACATGGCATTTGATTAAGGAAGTCATGATATTCTTGACTTTAGTTTGCTTTTATGCTTTACCTGTGGAAAAAGAGAAAGAATAAGCTATTTTTCCCCTCTGGGAGATTCCTGAGTTATCCTGATCCAGATATTTCTCTCCAGAAAGTGAGTTACTGTAATTTAGTGGGGCATGAATAGTGTTGCATGTGCATTTGTCAAGTTTGTGTACGTAGGCCTGGCAATTTTATGCCACGTTGACTATTTGTATCTCCTTTTTGATCATAAAAGCAACAGAAAGCATTTCCTTTCATCTGCATTTGTTCTCTTGAGGCCCAAAAATAAATGGCAAATGCCTTTTACGAACCACAGACTCATGTTAGATTATGTCCACAGAGTGTGAGAAATGAATTTATTGTGAATTTACTTTATTTATTTATTTATTTATTTTTTCTGCATGTTTTGATGTTATTTGGACTGTAGAATCTATAGAATATATAGTTATAATACATTACCTTACATTAAAGGGTTAGTTCACCCAAAAATGAAAACTCTGTCATTTATTACTCACCCTCATGCCGTTCCATACCCATAAGACCTTCGTTAATCTTCGGAACACATATTAAGGTATTTTAGTTGAAATCCGATGGCTCTGTGAGGCCTGCATAGGGAGTGTTTTGAAATCTGCCATCACTAGATAAGTCGTTATTTAGATTTTTTGGCACACCAAAAATATTCTCGGCGCTTTATAATATTAATATTGAACCACTGTACTCACATGAACTGATTTAGATGTGTTTTTAGTACCTTTTATGGATCTTGAGAGAGGAAATGTCATTGCTCCCTATGCAGGCCTCACGGAGCCATCGGATTTCAACAATAATAATAATATCTTAATTTGTGTTCCAAAGATTAACGAAGGTCTTATGGGTGTGGAACGGCATGAGGGTAAATAATAAACGACAGAATTTTCATTTTTGGGTGGACTAACCCTTTAACTAAAAACAAATATGAGATTAATTGCAATACTATTTTAATTGTTTGAAAGCCAAAGAAAACTGCCATTCTTCTCTGCCTCTCTTCTAAGCCCTTCTTATTCAGTGAAGAAAACAGCTAGATGCCCTGTAAAATCTTCTCACACCTGTTTAGGACCACAACTCTATTTTGAGCAGCTTTACAAGGTTTATTACATCCAGATTAAACACAGAGGACTGCCTCTGAATGCTTGTCTTTTCTTAGCTTTGTGCTCTCTGTCCACTACCTTTCTCTCTTCTCACGTTTCAGGCATTTACTCCTGTTTTTAGAGTCTGACCTGTGCTCTTGTTCTATTGGGATCTCACTGTGAATTTTCTCAGAGACTTGCACCTTCCCACAAGAACAAGGAAAATATTTTGTACAATAAATCAGATTAAGTTTACCACCTTCTCTTCGAATCGTAGCAGAATATGGAGCACCTCCAGACATGTGCCTTTGATTATTGTGTTAGCAGAAATTCTCATATATATGCATGTAGTTTCATTATAAACACATGGGTCATGTCTAGTTCATCTATTGACGTTTATGTACAAGACAAGACATTGAAACTAAACATGACTTGACTGTCACAATCAGCTGAATGAAAGGGGTTTTAAAAAGCATGGAGCATGAAATAGATGATGCTGTGGTCATGTTGAGTTGTTTTGGAAACTTTTCTCCCACTATTTGGAACAATTTCTGGTCAGTGGGCTGTGACAACAGAATATCGTAGGCATGACTCCAAATTTGATCCCACATTTACTAAAGCTCTCTCATAAACAAAACATTAATACAGTATCTCACAATGTACTCACATATCCTTGCAAAAGTGTACTTCTTTATAGCATGACAAAAGTTTATTAAAATATAATGATTTAAAATATACTTTAAAGTAAAACTTTTAATTTGACATTATTAGAAAGTGCATGTGTAAAAGTGTACTTAATATGATATGCAAGTACAGTTTTTAAATACACTTATAAGATTTGAAGTACACTACAAGTGCACATTCAATACAGTTAAGTGCACTTCTTTTTCACAAGGGCAAGCTTCTTTGAGTACTTACTTAAAGGGATAGTTAACCCCAAAATGAACATTCTGTCATAATTTACCCCCCATGTTGTTCCAAACCTGAGACATTTCTTAAAATGTTCTTTTATCTTCTTTTAATGTCTTCTTTTTAGAAATTCATACAGGTTTGGAATGACGCTTTGCTCACTTAAAGGGTTAGTTTACCCAAAAATGACATTTCTGTCATGCTTATGCACTGTATAACTGCACTTATAGTCGAGGGCTCGGGAGGGCAGGGAGCGAGAGATTTAAAGGGGCCGCGCAGCCTGAATCAGTGCATAGTTAATGATGCCCCAAAATAGGCAGTTAAAAAAAATTTATAAAAAAAAAATCTATGGAGTATTTTGAGCTGAAACTTCACAGACACATTCAGGGGACACTTTAGACTTATAATACATCTTTTGATAAGACGTTCTACGGCACCTTTAAAGATAAACATGATTTCCCCAAGTACTGGAATAACATTCCATTCAACCTATCAGATTAGAGGGACAAGTTTACAGTTTATGTCAAGTTTAGGTTTATAACCAGGGTCAGGTGCTTCATATTATTTACCTATCATTTCCCTCTGTATAAGTTATAGGTATAGGTTAGGTTTAGGGGTTGGGTTGTTCCAGGATCAACAAAATATGTTGATCCAGGAACATGTCTTACTTTGGCAAAATCACAGTGACCCATGAGGAAATACTGTCCCTTCACAAATCTGTGGGAGTTTTTTTTTCTATCAGAGTAGCATCTAAAATAAACACTATAATTACTTTTAAAAGTTTTGCAATCCAGTTCAAGCAAACACATTATTTTGGGATCCATCTCAAATTTTAATACAAATCAGACACAAACACTATAATTTGAATCTTTGTAACCTTTATGCAAATCTCTCTTTTTTTTGGACTGTCTTTTTTTCAGTCCCTATATCGCATACAAACAGACATATCTATTTGCATCTTGCATAGTCGATGTAATAATGTGGCTTATGCATTTGTCTTAGGGTGCTTTTACACTAGCACTTTTGGTGCACACCCGGATTTGATCGACCGCAAAGTTTTTTTCCGAACTTAGCAACTGAGTCCTCCTAAAAAGGGTTGTCTATGGTACAATTCATGTGAACTCTGGTACGGTTTGCTGTTGATATGAGTGCAATCGTACTAAAGTGCGGAAGTGAACCACTCTTGATGATATATGATTTGATAAACCCAAGGTTCAAAAACCAAAAAGCTTTCTCTGAACTTCATCGTTATCAAACAACAGCTGTAAACAGCTGCTGCTTTGATGACGTAAACACACTGCGGGTCGAACCCTAATAATATAATGTGAACAAAATCCAGCAGGAGCAAGGGGGAGGGGGGAGCGATCGAACTCGAGTTCGGACCTGGCAATCGAACGAAGTTTGAAAGACTTCACTTCTACTGTTTGAACTTCAACTGATTGAATGTTTATGTGTCTGGCATATTCCACTGGCCCATTGTGCACCATGTGGTTTTGGTAAAAGCTTGACACTCAAACAAGCAGTATCTGATTGTCTGCCTTTGCGTGCATGAGAGTGGAGCTGTATTAGTGACAGACTGCTATTAGTCATTGTCTGATAAGTTGTGGACAGAAGGAAATAGCAATATCCATCCCCTTAAGGCAGGGAAACCCTTCCATGGCTGAAGCATTTGTGTGGGAGTTCCTTCCTTTTTGTGGGTCTGGTTGGCCTCCTACACACAGTAGTTCAATGACATTGAAGAGGCTGAGAGAGAGAGAGCTGTGGCGGGGCAACTTCACTGACATAAAGGCTATCTGTTATCTATGCAATAATAGTTCCTTCTGAACGCCTTATAGCAGCTTTATGATTCTCTTTGATACATAGCCTTCCAAAATGTGTTGCATTTACACATTTTACCCAAAGCAACTTACAATGGAGTTATAGTACACATTTTAATAGCTTGTGCTTTTTGGGAATCGATCCCATAACACTGGCATTACTAGCACCATGCTTTACTACTGGAACACATCCTACAACATTACACAATATGTGTTCATTTTTTAACTGCAACTTTAATGCTTGCATTTGCAACTTTCCATGTTGCAATTACAACTTTATGTCTCACTGATGTAATAAAGATGCAATTCTCTAATAAGCATTTAAAAAAAAAAAAAAAAAAAAAAAATAAAAAATATATATATAAAAATATATATATATATATATATATATATATATATATATATATATTTTTTTTTTTTTTTTTTTCAAAATAGTACATTTTAAATTAGATTTAAATTTTTTATTATAATTAATTATAATTGTATTTGATAATATATTATAATATAATATATGTTCATTAAATACCATAACATCCATAAGTGCGTTTTTAGTATAGAATTAACAAATTTGAATTCTATATTTTTAGTATAGAATTAACAAAATTATTATATTATATTATATTATATTATATTATATTATATTATATTATATTATATTATATTATATTATATTATATTATATTATATTATGTTATATTATATTATATTATATTATATTATCACAATGTATTATGTGATTGCCGTAACATAAAGAATACATGTGATGTACAGAACAGCCTTTGCATCTGGAGCAAAATGCAGCCTATGTCGACATCTCAGATTTTGTGCAGATCCGAAATCTTACAAACACATAAATCCATACCGCTGAAAGAAGTCAACATCAGAGGTGCACAGGACATGGTTAAGGGTCAGTGTAGTGACAGGTTAACCTGCAGATGTTGGATAAATAGATCCCAGGCTGGACATTGACCCTTAGAGGTCTTGCTACAGCTGAAAAACTGGCCATGCTGGAATGGGATATTATGGATTTGAATGTCATACTTTTAAAAGAAACCTCATCTGCATCTTCCCAGAATGTGTTCTTCAGAAAATGTGCTTGACTAAGAGATGGAATGTGTTGCTGATTTTATGTTAATAAGCAAGATGATTTATCTCCTGCATAAATACTCAGACATGCAAGAATGTCATGAGAGACAGTCTATGCCTCTCAGAGACACACTTTTATTGGTTCCTTTTGGACATAGTGGCAGCTGTTGACAGCCTTTGCACTCTTGTCACTTTTTAAAGCTTTGGATTGTGTCCTAATGGAGTCATGACATGGTCCACTGAGATTTCTATGTCGTCATTTTGGCAAAGCTGGTGGATGCAGTCCTTGTCCTTTTTAAGCATTCAGCGTTAAGACTTCTGACTCTCTCTGATTTTCTCTTTTCTGATGGCTACATTCCAGTTTGCATACAAAATAGAGTCAGTGTTGTTATTGTTAACTAAAACTATTAAAAATGTTGCCTTGACAGCTAACTAAAATGAAATAAGTTCATGTATTAAAATTACTAAAACTAAAATAAATCTAAAGTTAAAATTAACTAAAAATAAACTAAAATTCAAATGAAAAAATGAAAATCTAAAAATATACTATATACTAAAACAACAGTTAATATGGAGTCATGCTCTGTCTGCTTTATGTGACCAGAGTTGTGATGTGCTAGCCTGGATGCCAGCCGAACTTAGCCCCGCCCACAACATTTTTAGGTCGGGAAGTTCGGTCTGGACTCGATCCGTAGAGGAGTAATTATGCCCGGACAGAAACTGTTCAGACCAATCACATTTGTCAGGGCAATGATTGACAGATTATCACCAGAAACGTAATCAGCCACGTCATCAAAGAGCGCTTGGGTTGAATTACCCTGTGTCTCAATCAGCTCCCTAGTTCCCTAGGTCGTGAATCAGTATATAATGAAAGTGAATGTGGCTGATACCCTCATCAGTGCCCTGACTACTGAACTAGGGAGCTGATTGAGACACACGGTTAGTTTACAACAATGATGGCTGTTGTTGAAGAACGGAGATGTGTAGATTCCGCCATCGCGTCCATTATATAAAAGATATCGACAGCGCATTAATTGGCAAGTACTCCATGTATACTTTTTACAACACCGGCAAAGATTGTTTACGCTCATCTTCTACTAGTTCCAGCATGTGTGCAGTTGAGTTCTGTTGACAACTATGCATCGCTCAACATACATCACTTACTCTGTAGCTCTGATTGGTTGTAGGTCTATCCAATTGAGGTCTTTCCTGGATCGGTTGAAATACGCCCCCATAATCAAAGCCCAATGGAGCAGTATCAGACTCGTATTCTGACTAGAATTGAGTATGACCTTGTCAGGCTAGTGATGTGCTGGTTTAATCTGTAATATTCCGAATAAATGGCTCATTTCACTCAGTACAAGAGTCCTCACAGAAAACATAATTCCCCTTGATCTGACCAGGGTCATGTGAAACTTACTGTGGAAAGAAGTGTAGAAAGGTGAACTGATATAATAAAATTTTTTGTCAGCCCTGGCTTCCAGCAATTAAAGTGTGTTTTAGTTCTACGGAGCACTGAGGCACTTGAGTGAGCCAAATGCTTACTACTACAGAACATCTGGAGTATATTAAAAACTAAATGTTTTTGTTGTTGCCATGCATTCCTGATGTTTTCATTACGGCATATATAGTGCATGCTTACATGCAGTGTATTTGTGTGCCCAAAAACACAGACAGCAGTGGCACACAATATTTCTCCGGGATCCCTGTGTAAAATGAGACGTGCCCACCCAAGAGCTGTGCTGTCTGACTTAATGTCTTTAGTCTTCTTTCAGATTCTTTTGTCATTTGGAAAAGTTTAAATTTTGCTGTTGTCATTCAGTGCATGTCATGTATTCTTTTGGCTCCATAATACTATACTGTTAGTGTGAACGTCCGCATACTAAATGCACATGTGTTCATTCCATGTTACTTGTGCATCTGTTGTTTCATCTTATTGTATATGTGATTTTTTTTTTTTTTTTTTGGTTTTATTTGGACTCTGGTGTGAATCTCTGGTTTCAGCAGTTCTGATAAGTTATAAATAATGTGATGTTGCCAAAAGTTAAAATTATTTTAAGAAAAACACCAATTTTACCAATGCTTGCATGTTAAAGTCAATGTTCATTACAATGTTTATTCTGTCATCATTTACTCCTCCTCAAGTTGTTCCAAACCTGTATAATTTTATTTGTTCTGCTGTACACAAAGGAAGATATTTGGAAGAATGTCAGTAACCAAGCAGATCTTGAAGTCTAGTGGGAAGTTTCTGAAGTTGGTAATGATTTGGAGGGCCGTGACGTCTGCTGGTGTTGGTCCATTGTGTTTTATCAAGTGCAAAGTCAATGCAGCCATCTTCCAGGAGATTTTGGAGCACTTTATGCTTCCATCTGCTGACAAGCTTTATGGAGATGCTGATTTCCTTTTCCAGCAGGACTTTAGCACCTGCCCACAGTGCAAAAATGATATTACCATGACCATGATATTACTGTGTTTTATTGGTCAGCCAACATGCCTGACCCCTGAATCTATGGGATATTTTCAAGAGAAAGATGAGAAACAGTTGATCCAACAATATACAGATGACCTGAAGGCTCAATAGTGCCTCAGCAGTGCAACAGGCTGATCACTTCCATGCCACACTTCACTGATGCTGTAATTTGTGCTAGGAGCAAGTCATTTGCTGTTTGAAATGTTTTACTTCACATGTAGGGAATCTAGAATATATTAAAGTTTCATTTTTAAAAATAATTTACAATAAAAAATGAACTTTTTCACGATATTCTAATTATATGACCAGCACCTGTGTGTGTGTGTGTGTATATATATATATATATATATATATATATATATATATATATATATATATTAGGACTGTCAAAATAACGTGTTAATTTCGATGAATTAATCTGACAAAAAATAACGCATAAAAAAAAATGAACGCAGATTAATCCATTCTGTATTGACCTTAGAACCTGGAGCCGTTCTCGTGTGCGCGAGCTCTCTCTGTCTTCAAAGTAAGCACTGTCTTTGCACTCTCTCTACCTCACACATAATAATCTAAATCAACTGACACAATGATAAAAGTTCGTAAGACCGAATCCATGTTTCACGAGACGCATTCGGAGAGTGTTTTTCCTGAATAACCGCTGGGTGTGAATAGTGCTCAAAAGAACGTCACCTCATCTGCCCTGCATGTGCAGCTGACATAAACCACACTTTCAGTAAACAAAAAGAAAATCCTATCCAGTGGTGAAGTGTTTTCTGTGTTGACAAATCTTTTGCAATGTCCTAATGACAGTCACGATTCGCACGCAACGCGTCAACGTCCGCTAATGTCCAATTCGCGACCTAATGACTCATTTAAACAGATTCATTTTAATGAATCATGACAACAACTGATCTGTCCACACGGTCTATAATGAATCATTTACTTGAACAACTCAACAATTACAGTGAGAGTGTCGTGGTATTTTATCAGGCTCGCAGATTATGTGGGTAGGGCACTTTTTACTGTTTGTGTGGATGACCATGTCTCTCACCACCGAAGACCATTTTTGATTCATTTGAATTGAAATATTTAATACTTTCATAGCAAAAATTATGTATGCGATAAATTTAGATCAATTAATCACAGAGAATGTAATTAATTAGATAAAATTTTTTAATCGATTGACAGCCCTAATATATATATATATATATATATATATATATATATATATATATATATATATATATATATATATATATATATATATATATATATATATGAAGAGTTTGGTTCCAAAACGCGATAAACGCCATTTTCAAAAAAACTGAGTTTCCGCCAAAATCAGTATTGTATCTGGTCGGTATTGAAAAGTCATTTATCAATTTTGCGCAAAATGTGATATCCGTCATGCTATTCTGTCATGTTTTCTCCCTTTCTTTCCAAAACGCGACAAACGCCAGTCTCCTTTTTCTGCAGAACGTGATATATCCGCTCAACCAATCACAGCGCACCATTCCACCCACTGTAAACATTGAAGGCTTTTTTAAAAAGCCGTTTTAATACCAATGTACTCGGCAAATGTGTTTATTTAACCGTGCGGTGGCGCCAGATACTCGTTAATCGGTGATGACAAATAATTTATAACATTAACAAGATGATCCGTTGAATTCATTTTGGGAGCAACAGCTGAATGTATTTTTAGTAAAATGCCTGTATATAAAATAAATATTGGCAAAGTTTAGACTCAGTCATATATGTGAATTAACTTGCTTTGTTGTGTATTTTCAATTTGAAAAATAACGTTTATGTTGATGGATTAATTGTATTTTGGAAAAAAAAAATGTCATGGATTTATTGCATTTTGGGGAAAAAATAATAAGTTTTTATAATAAACTTTTTAAAATCAAAATGTAGATTTGAATTTTTTGTGTTTTTATAACCAAAAGATGCTATGTGAAAGTTTGAAACAGAAAATAGTGGTTTTCATCTTGCCACTTTCTTGGTAAAGAAAACACCTTTTTACTCAAATTAATCAAAATGGAGTTATTGCGTTTTGGAACCAAACTCTTCATATATATATATATATATATATATATATATATATATATATATATATATATATATAGATATCTATATTATATATCATGGCTGTCAACTTGCTTTCCTTTATTGCGTTAATTCATTATGATTTCAATAGGTAGAAAATACAGTAGTATGATTCATGCATTACTGCAGTATAAATCATGTACACAACACACAATGGGACATTCTGTCAGTGTTGACTGATGTGGTCATTTCCAGTCTCCTCGGGGAGATTCCAGGCGTGTGTAGGACAATGCATGTGGTCCGTCCAATGAAGGAATGCATAGCCTATGGCCTAAGATGCTTTCAGTGGCGTGTCAATGTGTACACACTGAAAACAATGGAACATTGAATGGCTGTGTGTATGTTTTATATAGGCGGCTGTGAGAAAAGTCCTTTCTGACCACACCGCTGTAATACCAGGAGCAGATTACAGTACAGATGTGCACAGATGTTAGCAGCATTATAACAATGCTGAAATGAGGAGTAGTGATTTCATCTAAAAATGGGATGAACCCAAAGCTGAATCACCAGATTTCCTTCTATTCTCCTTGCTATGGAGGCCTTTTCCTCACTGGTGGTTCTCTTGGCTGCAGCAGTAGATCCAGATTAGACTCTTTTGTCAAGTACTAAGACAAATATGGAACTGCAATGAATCAGGATTGGTCAGGAAAACAATGCTTCCTGTTAATATAGGATGTTACAATCCTGTATTAAATACCATCCTTTGGACATTTTTTAATGCCAGCTGTTTAACCCTATAAAGCCTACTGTATCATATTTCACTAATAACTAAGGTGTCTAAATGATCACATTTTGATAGTGTTAGAAATATATAAAATGAATACTTACTGAACAAAATCAACTTAGGTTTACTTGATTATCCATACATCATTTTAGGAAAATCGTGTTAAAATGTGAGTATGAAAAATGATACATGAGGCTTTTGAGAAACGTTTATTTGTCCATCGCTCAATCATCACTGTATTGCAGTGCATCTTATATTTTGCCCAACAACAACAAAAAAAAAAATACAGAGCTTTGATCATAATGCATTCAATCTTTTTAATCATCATATTCAAATATCATCTTTTTTAATCATCATTGAGAGATATTACAGTGACAGGTGATATTTATATGCATTGTATGTAACAGTCTGCTATACTGATAGAAAGATCTTTTTGATTTACATTACAAGCTACAAGTTATTAGCAACTGCACCAAATTGCATAATTTTTGCTCAGTTTGGTCCTCTGAATAAAACGTGTTTTTTTTTCCCTCGTCGAATACTGATGCATCATACTCAAAACTTTTTGGAATACTGGTGAAAAACTACATTACCCATGATTCTGCAAAGAAGTCTCCACCAATCAGAGAACTGAAACAGGAAAATTGCACCAAAAGAATAAGAGTGTTGAAAATCACCCTACACTCTCAAACTACTTATATTATATACTACATATATATATATATATATATATATATATATATATATATATATATATATATATATATATATATATATATATATATATATATATATATATGTATTTGCGGAATTTTGTATTTTGCAGAAAACATAGAATAGGTTGTTTTACCAATGCTTGCATGTTAAAGTCAATGTTCATTACAATGTTTATTCTGTCTTTAAATAAATAGTTTTATATCTATATGATGTTTATAATTAGATTACAGCATTCAGCATGTTTTTATCCAATCAAAAGCTTTCTAGAATGAAAATGTCCCTCACCTTTAATACTACCTTCAGCTGAAAAGCAATAGCACATAGTAAAAGTAACAAGCCTTTTAGGGACCATTTACACTACACCATTTTCAACTAAAACAGACAACTTTTTATGCATTTTGGCCACTCATTTACACAACAACAGCACTTTGGTGGCCTGAAAATGCAATAGTTTTAAATCAGGTTTCAAAGTGCTAGTTTTTATCTCCATGAGTTATTGTCTCCATGTAAGCAACAAAAACACAAATTTGTGAAAACTGAGACATCATGCATATGCATATTGTGTGTTCAGTCTATGTGTAGTGTTTCTTCACAAAGTGACATTGCCAACTACTAGCCTGGCATGATAATACAACATTTTTAGTTGTTTTCGTGGCATACAAAAACAGCAAATAAAAAACGTTTCCCTTGAATGCAATATAAGGTGTTTTGGATAAAGGCACCTACCAAATGCCTGTAAATGTAATATGTCCCTCCCAACTTTCCTGAAATATTTCAACACAAAATTGTACTCATCAAGCCGTTTCATGGGGTCTTTAACATAAGAAACTTTAAAGGTACCCTAGAATTTAAAATTGAATATATATTGGCATAGTTGAATAACAAGAGTTCAGTACATGGAAATGGCATACAGTGAGTCTCAAACTCCATTGTTTCCTTCTTATATAAATCTCATTTGTTTAAAAGACGAATCTCAACATAACACTGACTGTTATGTAACAGTCAGGGTGTACGCCCCCAATATTTGCATATGCCAGCTCATGTTCAAGGCATTACACAAGGGCAGCCAGTAATGTCTGGATGTTTACAGCTGAATCATCAGACTAGGTAAGCAAGCAAGGACAATAGCGAAAAATGGCAGATGGAGCAATAATAACTGACATGATCCATGATAACATGATATTTTAGTGATATTTGTAAATTGTCTTTCTAAATGTTTCGTTAGCATGTTGCTAATGTACTGTTAAATGTGGTTAAAGTTACCATTGTTTCTTACTGTATTCATGGAGACAAGAGCCGTCGCTATTTTCATTTTTAAACATTTGCAGTCTGTATAATTCATAAACACAACTTCATTCTTTATAAATCTCTCCAACAGTGTGTAATGTTAGCTTTAGCCATGGAGCAAAACCTCAAACTCATTCAGATTCAAATGTAGACATCCAAATAAATACAATACTCACATAGTACGAAGCATGAACACTTTGTAAAGATCCAATTTGAGTGTTATAGTAGCTGTGTAAACTGTGTTTATGCTGGTTAAAGCAAGCGCGAGCTCCGTGGGCAGGGTAGCACGAGAATTAAAGGGGCCACAACCTATATATCGGTGCATAGTTAATGATGCCCCAAAATAGGCAGTAAAAAAAAAATGAATAAAAAAAAATCTATTGGGTATAGGTAATTTTGAGCTGAAACTTCACAGACACATTCAGGGGACACCTTAGAAAAAATGTTCGATGGCACCTTTAAAGTAGGCCTACTTTGAGCAAGAGCAAAGCTACTTATAACTCAAATGTGTGAATCATTCAAAAAAACTGGACTGGAACAAACACATATTAATTGAAATGGATTGAGACACAAACCGCTCATGATTTTTTTCTTCTTTAAATCAAAAGTGATGAAACATCATTCCAGCCCAGTTCACTTCACATAACAGTCATGCTTCATAGTCACTTCAGTCCTGATTCTCCATATTAGGAGCATGACCTAGTTTCTCACACTCTAAACTCTGACTGTTACTTTTATGGGCAGTTTTAGTGTTTCACAGCCTCAGTTTCCACCTTAAACCTAAAATGTTGCACTTAGCTTTGCCATGCTAATGACATCTTTAGCAGAGCCCTGTTTAAAGTGGTAACACTATCTTAACAGCCTCCATATGGCAACTGTAATCGGAGGGCTGCTGACAGAAATGTCATGCTGCAAAAGTGATTTTGCTGCCCTGTTATGGTGTATGAGGGATAAAAACCAGACATTCTCAAATCCTTTTTCAAATGTCAATGTATTGAACATACAAAGGGTTAACACATTTATCACTGTATTTCTCTCAGTGCTTTTCTATCTGTAAAGGAAGGAAGCACACTTCAGCTTTACAGATATGAGAAGTGAAGGAAATTGAATGTTAGAGTTGGCATGGCACCAACAGGAAAGCTTTTGTTTTAGTTGCTGTTGTTTTAGAAAACAAAAACATCAACAATACTCTGATTCTCTTTAGATAAACTATCCAACCGATAAGTCACCAAAGTAATCAGGCAATCTTCAAGAAAGTGCCCTTACATGTTTAAACTGCAGGAAATATTCATGTGACTGTCCACAGACACAGCAATGTAAAAGGCCCACTGAAGTGCCTTGAAACGTGCAGCATTATTCAATGTGTTGACGTAAATTCCACTGAAACAAGAAGACAAGGTGGCACATATCAATCAGCTCCTCCCCTTTTTTAAAATAGCCAATAGCGTGTTGTTTATATCACAGCTCGGCGAGAGCCATTGAACTCTGTAAAGCCACAGTTTCCTCCATATCACTGTAAAATATAGCATTCTGTGCAGAATTCAAATGGGTCTGATACGTTTTCTGGTCTGCACCCACGCATATGATCCGCTCTGTGCTATCATGTCTCTGGACCGTAACAGACTCTGTGCACACTTGCAATATACTGGCAATGCCGAGCTAGCTTTGAAAGCATAAGATCCCACCCTCCCTTCAGAGCGTCTCTAAAGCCACGCCTCCTCCAATACACATGAATGAGTACAGCAAGGTGCAAACAAAAGCGTCATGAGACGCCGTTAAACTACCTCATGGTCCCACATATGCGATTAAGAACATTAAGTGACGTCACATAACTGCCAGATTCAAACTTCAAACAGCACTTGTCATATATCACAGCTATGCAGTGTTTTCAGCCACATAATGTTTTTTTTTTTTTTTTTAAGGTTTCAGACATTTAAATATACATAAGCACCAGTAAAACAATACGTTTAGAGTTTATAAAATACACACTGATGTCAGACACTAGTGGAAGCAGCAATAACAATTAATTCAAATGTAATTTGCCTACATTTATTCATATCAGACACACATAATGGGCCTAAGTAACTCTATTATTCTTCCAGTTCACCAGCCATTATTTGCATATATTTCGGGAGAAACTGATGAATTCACACGCTGTAAATCCGACTGACAGGACTCTGCAAACTGCGGGGGTGGCGCCCATCTCGCATTATAGATCAAGATAAAGATAATTTATAAAGGTTTTTAAATGACAAAACATCACGGGTTACTTGTGTAACCCTGGTTCCCTGAATAACGGAACGAGACGCTATGTCATATGACGTTATGGGAACCTATAGCGCGGTGCGCAGCGCCACGTCTATAAAATTCGAACGCATTATTTTATATGAGTGTACGCACATCAGCGGCGACATTCGGTGCCTGTCCGCGGCGCCCAGCTATGACTAAGAAAACAATAGAAAACAATGTGTTCGAATTTTAAAGACATGTCGCAGCGCTGAGCTTCGCGTCCGTTGTGTGAGCCCATTTAGAATACTTTTAACTCACGCTTGAAAGAGTTAAAGAGCACTGACCTGTACCAACTGACTGCTGCAGATTCATTTCAGCGTTGATAGTCGATAGTCCATCTCTCCCAATTTGTAGTAGTTATGGCGTGAAAACAGTATAAGCTTGTTGTTTTGGTTCAGGAGAACTTGTTGGTTGGCTGCTGTTTTGGTTGTGATGCTTGTGACTGGTGTCTGTCTCAACTCTGCATAGCATGAAATGCGCTGATGACATGTGATGTCTCCGCGAACAGGGTGTGCAAAGGTATGTAAAAACATACGTTGACAGGCAGGTAGGACATCCTCAGACCAAGGGATATGATTGGATGAACATTTTATGGTCTTATGCCTTTGGTCACTGTCTCTATATGAATCTGAGATTCACCAGTTATACTTTATGTAACATTTCTTATTAATTATATGATGTAGATTCATTTATACACTAACTGTTAGTTTTACTGGACAGCTGGTATCAGTCTTCCTTCTTTCCACTGCTGTATCCTGTCAAATAGAAAGGCCAGCCTGACACATGGTACATGCTGTTTCTCTCTCTCTCATTCTTACATACATTACACATTACATCTGTCTTCCACACTGTTTAAGTTAAAGAAAGACTTGCTTCTCTCTGCTGAAATACTGTACACATGTAAAGAAGCCAAACCGAGAGAATCCACCCAAACTGTTTGTACCTCAGGGATTTAGGGGCTTAATTTCACAATCTTTTTGATTATTTAACACTCCCCTGTTCTTGCTATCTTCACTTATTAAGATAAAATACTGCCTCAAAAATGCCCTCTAAATGCTCCCTCCTAAAACACCCTCCCTGCACATTTTAATTGCATGCGTACTTCCAATTCTTCCGTCACCTTTATCTTTTAAAGATCTGCTTGATTTTAGAATAACATTCAGAAGATGTCTTCAGTCTCTGAAGACCACATACACATGCTGCGTATATATATATATATATATATATATATATATATATATATATATATATATATATATATATATATATATATATATATATATATATATATATATATATATATACATACATATATATATATATATCTGTTGAAATGGATGTTCAAAGATACTTTTATTCAGTAATGTTCCAGATGTTCAAACTGCTTTTTGGTCATGAAGCATCATTTACCCACCAGTTTGACCCATTCAGGCTGATCTGCGGAATGCAAATCACAATGCAAACAAACAAACAAACAAAAAAAAAACAAAAAAAAAACAAAAAAAAAATTCTTTATAAAATAAAATAAAAAATAAGAAAAGATTTTCTTGTCTTTTTGCCAGTACGTTAGATATATGTATATGATATTATTTTATTTTATTTCACTTTCTTAAATCAATATACATTAATTTGAGATTATTTTAGATATTACTTTAGATATTAAGTCTTGTTTTCTGAAAAATTAAATAAAATTGAGTATGAGCTTAACCCTGCTCTGTCTGTCCTGGTGCTGTTGTGTAATTTTTGACTGAAAAATGTAACTTTTGTTGTTTTTTTTTTTTTTTTTTTTTTTTTTTTTTACTTCATTGGAATTGTACAAAATTTCGTAAAGGTTTTGACACTTGCTGTGTGACAAAAGCAAACACAAATTTCATCTAGTGGAAACGTTTGGCATTGCGCCCCAAATAAATCTTACTGAAAGCTCATTTATTGAGATATCAACCTCAAAATTGGAGCACAAGTGCAAACATTTTATAAAATGTTTTCTTTTTTTTTTTGTTTCATTTTTTTTTTTTTTCCCCTACTTCAGCAATAATGTGCGAAGTGTCCTCTTTAAAAAGAGACCAAACTTAAGTCTGTGCTCCAAAGCATTCAAGATTTACGATTCATTTTCAGGTCTATGCTCAAAATCTGGATAATTGGTAATAACTGGACAATTGGATCATAACTATTCCATAAATATAATTTAGTACCATAAAATCTCCCAAAAATACAAAATATTAAATAACAAACATTATCAAACTAAAATATAGTAAATTAATTAAAAAAGTAAAAAAAAAAAAAAAAAAGAATCTACCAATGGTCAGAAAAATAAACTTGTTTCACACTGAGTTAGGTTTATTTTTCTTAACCCTTTGGCAGATATTTTTTGTTGTTTTAAGCTTAAACATACTTAATTTTGATACACTTTTTCAGAACACAAGACTGATTTAGGAAAGTTCAAATATTTTTGGGACATCTATGAGAACACACAATGCGCTCAAGTGAGCCAAGAGAACAAAAACAAATGTTAGAAATGGAAACTGGCATACAAATATCAAAATAAGCAATTCAAATCAATTCATTTCAATTGATTAATCATTTGTTTCCATGCATTCATGAAAAATAAATCAGTCCAATGTTAGTTTATTTTTCTGCCACAAAAAGCCTAGAAATCATAGCTCATTCAGAAATACATGTTTAATATACAATCTGTCAAAGCCTGAAACCAATTATCAAAGTGGTTCCTTCCAAAATATTAGCAAGTTAATTCTAAAAGCCAAAGAAACTACATTAAGGTTTACGAAACAGCCTCCTTTCACACTGAGGGTGTCGCATATCTCACTTTTTGTTCTGTACTTTAAACCAGCACAAAAGTAAAGGTGAGGACAAGTTGTGTCTCTGTGTTTTCACACCTGATTCATTTTTCACGCTTTCATGGGTTGTTTGCTCTGAGAGCAATGCAGAGACGCCCTAGACAAAACCAGAATAGAGACGTTTATGCATCACAGGCCAGCAAACACAAAATCTCATGATACTGTCTTTGAACGCAAGGACATTTAAGCACTCACATTTTCCACATCTATAAAAACATTACTTTTTAAGACTTTTATCAGCACTCTTGTCTGCTTTTGCTATTTTTCTGCTCATATCATGTTTGGGTTTGTTGGGATGCAAGACTGACCCAAGAAGGAAAAACAAAATTCCCATTTCAAAGCAGTTCCCCTGCTGTGCTGATCCAGGCTGCAGATTAACAAGCTGTGGTCTGAACTGGGCGATAGTCATCGCAGGATCTCTGAGTGCTAAAACATACATTAGAATGATAAAACAACATATGCACATGTGCAGAGATCATGCTGCTCATGCATGTTGATGGGTGGAATCTGACCTCAGTCATGCAATGGGAAAAGAGGAATGTCTGATCCCTAACAGATCTGACTTTGGCCTTCAGAGATCTGGGGGTTATTTCTAACAGGATGGAGCAGAAAAGGGAAGATTGGAGAGAGTCTTTTATAATGAATACAAAACTATAGACTCTAGAAACTAACGTCGGTTAGACTTTATTTCGATAGTCTAGTCCACTTTATACATTCTGTTGACTACAAGTAACTTTGCAACTACATGTCAACTAACTCGCATTAGAGTATTAGTAGACTGTAGTAGACTGTTTGATTAGGGCTGTGTTAAGGTTAGTAGAATAAGTTGACATGTACTTGCCAAGATACGTATAATCAGTAGAATGCCTGTTGGGGGAGCATCAAAATAAGGTATTAGCAGACAGTCCACTAATACTCTAATGATTGGTAGTTGACATTGCAAAGTTATTTATAGTTAGTAGAATGTCTAAAGTAGACATTCAAAATGAAGTTTTACCCTAACTTCTAGTGGGACGTACTCAAGCTTTCAAACATTTGGGGTTGGCAAGATTATATACATTTTTTAGAAACATAAGTTTCTTATGCTCAAGGCTTTAAAAACTGTAAAACAGTAATAGTTTTAAATACCATTTCTACTAATAACTGTTTTCATATTTTTGTGGAAACCAGAAAACCAGCATTTATTGTAGGGTAATCGCCATCACCTGCTTTCAAATGAAGCGGTATTTAATAGACAGAGCCGTAGTTCACTGATAAGACACGCAATATCGTGTTCAATATCGATATGTATCGCCGTCGATATTGAGCGTGTCTTGTCAGTGAACTACGGCTCTGTCTATTAAATGCCGCTTCATTTGAAAGCAGGTGATGGCGATTTAGCGGCAATCAGGGAACCGGCTTTACTGAAGAAATGCGCGTGACAAAAGCATTCGATACATCGCCCAGCCCTAATTTATTGTCACTTTTGATTCATTTAATGTGTCATTACTGAATAAAAGTATCAATTACTTTAACACATCTTACTGACTCCAATGAAATATGCAATAAATGAAATAAAAATGTTAGATTTCAAAATCAAATTTTTAGTCAAGTATATAGAATCTATGTAAACTAAAAATATACATAAACTAAGAAAAAATAACACTCTAGAATAGGTAACAGTAATTAACAGGGCTGCATAAATTAATGTAGTATTAAATGTTGGTTTGTTGTTAGATTTATTAAAGGAACATATTTATTTAATAGTTTATATTTTGGTTATAAAAGTAGTTTTTCTGCAAAAAATTGAGAAATTGGACCTTGCTGCAAAACAATCAAACAAATGAACGAACGAAAAGGCAAACGAACAAATAAACAAACAAACATAAATAAATAAATTAATTTATTCATTCCAGATTATGTTACTGTGACGGGTGGTTGTATAAGTAAGAGCAACAAAGAACTGAAACAAAGAACTGAAAACAGGTAATATATACTCAGACTAAATGAGTTCATTAAATGAACGACAGGTGAACAGAATCATAATCAAACACACTAGGAATCTAGGGCCTAGTCCACATGTACACAAGTATTTTTGTCCTTCATCTTAAAGGTCCCGTTTTTCGTGTTTTTTTGAAGCTTTGATTGTGTTTATAGTGTGCAATATAACATGTGTTCATGTTTCGCGTGTAAAAAAACACAGTATTTTTCACATAATTTACTTATCTGTATACCGCTGTTTCCACTGTCATAAAAACGGGCTGATGACTTCCTTGTTCTATGAAGTCCCTCCTTCAGAAATACGTAACGAGTTCTGATTGTGCCAGCGGTTCCTGTCTTGTGATTCGACAGCAGCTTAGCGCTCCTTGCCCAGAAAGGTCACGCCTCTTACCATAACGTGTGCTGCACATAGTTTTACATGTGGATTATTGTGGTGTTGTGCCGAATGAACACAAAAGACAATAATTCCCGAGAGACTGAACTCTTTAATCTCCACAAGCAGCGACAGAAAATGTACAACGTTAGCACTCACTCAGAAGAGTACCTCATACGGAAAACAGCCATATACATAAACATAGTCCCCTCTTGTGGCCATTATGTGCACTGCAGTCCAACATTAACTATTGCAGTTAGGATACCACAATTATAATTTTCGGGAACGAGTTAAACATAAATTGTAACCATTGATCTCTAAGTACAGCGTCCCTGGGAAGGCCAAACAAAGGTGATTGGACTGTGGGATGAAAATAACAGTGTTTCGACGACATGGCGACAAACACACTCTAAAAACGCAACTCTTGCTCTTCTCCGTGGGAGCGCCCCTTTTTTTGTGTATTCCTGTGGGCGGAGGTTAGTCAAAAAACTGTTTTAGTGACGTCATTAAAGAAGGAAGTAGAGGGATGTAGTCCAAACTGGCCGTTCGATGTAGGCGACTTCTGTTAAATAAAATATCTCGCTTGGCATTGAACTTTGAGCTTTAAAATTTTACAGATTTTATTTATACTCTAACAACAACATTACACACTAACTAAAGTTTGAAACATGGGATCACGAAGAACGGGACCTTTAAAAAAAATCTCATCCACATTAAAATGCAAAAACATGCTATGAAGCGCTGTCAAGAGCATGCCAAACCAACAGGGGGCGATATAACGCTAACCGTAAAGTCATATTGGCCAATCAGATGCCTGGAAAAAAGGTTATTACCATTTCCAATTCCAGCGTCACAAGCCGAAATCTCCAGTTTCACTGTCTACAACACTGTAACCGGAGTTTGTAAAAATCTTCACCCTGGCTAGAGTTTTCTGAAAAGATTGGTTTGAGTGACTGGAAAAGGGGTTTCGGTGTGGATGAACATAGAAAATGCTGCGGTTTGGAAAATACCCGTGTTTGTGTGGACAGGGCCTAGGTCAAATGACAGGGCAAAAGGCAGACAGTAACAGAACCAAAACACAATGAAACTAAGCCAAAACACAACATAACAGAATATAATCATTACAGTTTCTTCTTGGTTGTCACAATTATGAAGAATTGTACTTTTTTTCTAAGGAATTCATGCAATAACAGTGTTGTACATTAAATATGAGATAGCTAAATGCTATGGTTTTCTTTTTTGTATTTAAAATGCGTTAATAATAAAATGTTTGTAGTACAATTAACAGATTATGATGACATTGCTGTATTATATGAATTGGTGGATACAGTCAAAGCAAGAACATGGCCTACTTTTCATACTAACATATTTAATAATGTTGACAACAAAAACATGGCATTTGTGCCTTACAAAAATGCTTTAAAACAGTCCTGAAATGTCAAACTGTGACTTATTGCTGGAAAGTGCCTACTTGTTTTAATGGACTGACCGGCTATTAAGAAGTAGGTCAGCACTATGTTAAACTGAAACAGGCGTGATGACGTGTGTGTGTGTTGGTTATTCTACTTACAAGACATCCAGTTCCCTTGTAGAAAGGGATATTTTTTGTCAGCTTGTCTGCGAATTGCTGGAAGAATGCCTCTCATTGGCACTGAGATTGCATTAGGGATGTCAGAGCTAACATTATAGCCAGAGCTCGGTCTGTTCACATACGAAAATTACACTCCAGGGATGGTGGGCTTTTGTAGAAATGGCCAGAGTGGGTCACGCCAGAGGTGATATTTGAGACCGAAAGCGGTGATTCTCATGGTCCTCAGGACCCACATGCTGATTCAGTTAGGCCTGTAGGAGGGCTCTCGGGTGGGGGCAGTCCGGTCTCAGGGCCGACCCCGGCAGCTGGTGGAAGTCCTCGCCAGGCCTGCTTCTCCAGATGTGCAGACATTTGGCTGCCTGCCTCACACGTGAGTGAGAGAATGGCTGCAGTGATAGAGGGTGCGTGGATGGAAGAAATGGGTTCCCAGGGTCCAGTATCATGCTTAGACCAGCTGTCCATCTAGTGATATAGAGAGATTATTTGGGTCTTAACAGTAGAACAGGTCTGTTAAATTGTTGGCCTGATGCCTCTGTTTGAATGTACAGGCCTCTCTCCATGGTATCTGTCATCTTTCAGTATAGACCAAACAATTTGTATGCGTGCCAACTACCTGTTTTATCGTCTTGGTAAGAGAGAGAGAAAGTTCTTGTGCATGTTTTTTGTCATAATAATTCTCAGTGTTTACAACAGTTAGCTTGCAAATAAATGTCTTGGCTTGAGTTATTATACACAATTTTCACCTTACAGTACATAAGTAGTTAAAGGTGTAATATGTAATTTTTTGCAGTAAAATATCCAAAAACCACTAGGCCAGTGTTATATATTTTGTTCACTTGAGTACTTACAATATCTGAAATGTTTCCAACTATTTGTAAATCGTGAGAAATTTTAACCAAGGCTTCGGGATGTGTGAGGAGTCGCCTGTCAATTGCATCAAACTCGCGTTACCCTAGGTCAGCCTCGGTTTCCAGTTTTATTTTGTAGAAACCATAAACACCAAAGACACTTTAATACTGACATGTTTTAATAGACAAGGGAACAACTGTTTTGATATATTTGTAGATTTAAAGCAAATTATTGTTATATAGCTCAACACATTTAGTCTTATTGTTTAAATCTAATTTTCTTTATTTTTTGCGAGTACCATGCTTTACCATGCCTCAGAGAAAACACAATGTTGTGAAGTAGCTAACATAATCAGATGCAGCTTTATTTTTAATAATAGTAATACAGAATTTTCTGCATCATACAATACATTTTAAAATTATAACATTTATCAACACAAGCCATCCAGCATTTAATATGATATTCTAAAATCGATCTATCTTACTGCAGTGTTCAACAGTGTCTCACAGCAGCCGCCGAGCAAGAGTACACAGCAAAATCTCCAGAGTTAAATCAACTCTGCTCAGAGTACATATGACCCCTCTCTAAATAGTGTTAAAATAACACCGAAGCAGAGTTAAAGTTAATGAGATAATTAAGCGATTAATTAAAGGTGCCATCGAATTGAAAATTTTATTTACCTCGGCATAGTTGAATAACAAGAGTTCAGTACATGGAAATGACATACAGTGAGTCTCAAACTCCATTGTTTCCTCCTTCTTATGTAAATCTCATTTGTTTAAAAGACCTCCGAAGAACAGGCGAATCTCAACATAACACAGACTGTTACGTAACAGTCGGGCTGTACGCCCCCAATATTTGCATATGCCAGCCCACGATCGAGGCATTAGACAAGGGCAGCCAGTATTAACGTCTGGATGTGCACAGCTGAATCATCAGACTAGGTAAGCAAGCAAGGACAACAGCGAAAAAATGGTAGATAGGGCAATAATAACTGACATGATCCATTATAGCATGATATTTTTAGTGATATTTGTAAATTGTCTTTCTAAATGTTTCGTTAGCATGTTGCTAATGTACTGTTAAATGTGGTTAAAGTTACCATCGTTTCTTACTGTATTCACGGAGACAAGAGCGTTGCTATTTTCATTTTTAAACACTTGCAGTCTGTATAATTCATAAACACAACTTCATTCTTTATAAATCTCTCCAACACTGTGTATTGTTAGCTTTAGCCACAGAGCACTATCAAACTCATTCAGAATCAAATGTAAACATCCAAATAAATACCATGCTTACGCGATTAGACATGCTGCATGACGAACACTTTGTAAAGATCCATTTTGAAGGTTATATTAGCTGTGTGAACTTTGTTTATGCAATGATAGAGTCGAGAGCTCAGGAGGGGGCGGAGAGCGCGAGCAATTAAAGGGGCCGCAGCATGAATCGGCGCATTTATAATTATACCCCAAAATAGGCAGTTAAAAAAAAATTATTTAAAAAAATCTATGGGGTATTTTGAGCTGCAACTTCACAGACACATTCAGGGGACACCTTAGAATTATATTACATCTTGTAAAAAAAACGTTCAATGGCACCTTTAAGTGGTGATTGTGCATTAGTGATGAACACCTGCTGTTAACAAGTCACTGAAGAAACTGACTTCAGCCACAGCCTTATTAATTGCTTAATTATCTCATTAACTTTAACTCTGCTTCAGTGTTACTTTAACACTATTTAGAGAGGGACCATATGTACTCTGAGCAGAGTTGATTTAACTCTGGGGATTTTACTGCATAATGTTATAACATCATTTTCAACACACTCAAATGTATCTAATATGATAAACAGAGCTGTGTTACCTCATACTCATGACCGGAAAAGCAGAAGCGGTGCCGGCAACTGTGGCATAATAAAAGTCCCGCAGCTCGTGGCGTGTTGCGCAATCGCTCCAGCGGCCTCGTTCAGCTCCTACAACACTCGGTCCTGCTCACATACTACAGTAAAGTTAATAATCACATCCATGAACATGTTTTCTTCCCGAGTCCTATCCCTATTCTTTTGCACCATCCATTGTGGTGGAGACCACATGTCCCAAGATTTCGCTCTAAAACTTGGCGTCATCAAGCTATGCCTTTGTTTTGAATAGGCCTCTAGTGGACAGAATTCTTACATACTGCATCTTTAAGTCATATTCAATCTTTGTAGTGCAAAGAGCAAACTCTGTTGTGCCTTTCTATCATAAAAACTTTGGTACAATAATAACATAATCTCACCATTTCTGAAGTATGCAGTATATTGTACACAGTATTAAAGGGTTAGTTCACCCCAAAATGAAAATTCTGTCATCAATTAGTCACTCTCATATCGTTCCAAACCCATAATACTTTTGTTCAATTTCGAAACAAACATGAAGATATTTTTTGATGAAATCTGAGAGCTGTTTTTCCCTCCATATTCACCCAAAATTCTGACGGTTCAAAACGTTCATAAAGAAATTGTAAAATAATTCTGAAGAGACATGATCACAGAGACTTAAGTTAAACTTTATGGGAACTCTCTCTTCTGGGTCAAATGAGTAGAGAACCTTAGCCGGCTCCCCTTATCAAAGTGTTTGAGACAACAGCCCTGCATGGAATACCAGGATGGTCTACTACATTTGCTGAAATGTGAAGTATATAGAATATACTAAAACATCATAATGTATACAACAATGTGCTTGACTTGACTTTTCCTTTGCATATAACAAATGAAATGGATGTAATATCTCTTTTCCTGGGTCATTATTTGATGTTGAGACACAATGCAAATGTAATGCAAATGTGAATGTCTATTCTGCAACAGATTTATTATTTAAGTGAAATTTGAAGCTGTAGCCCTTTCACTAGCTTTTATAAGACTTTATTTGTTGGCCAAAGTTTAACGGCACAATTAAATGTACACTCTAAAAACTCCTGGGTTATTTCTTTAACCCATTTTCTGGGTTATTTGTGTTGGGTTAAAATTATGGGTTATTTTTTCAGAGAGTAACCATTTTCTGGGTTATAGGGCTAATATTTTGACCCAATTCCTGGGTTGTTTAGGTTTCTGGGTTATTTTTCAAAGAGTAACCCATGTTCTGGGTTAACGCCCCTTCCCCCGCTCCCAGATGTTCTGGAATTTTCTCACAACAGTCGTTTGAAATAACCGTCACTTGAACTTGAACGCACTCGATCCGTTTTGGCCTGGGCTTCTTCGGTGCAACTTCGTCGCGTATTCAAGGTAAGCAAGTATTTTCAGTGTCAATGTAACGTTAAACGTCTGTGTCCATGTCCCCGTTGCTATTTTAGCACCATTTGTTAAAAAAATGACCATGGCTTACCATGGTAATTCTGTGGTGAGCATGTAGCCGCCTGCGGATATCGCGACAACATCTACATTAACTAGCTTAAAGTCTGTGTAAAGTCAAAATAAATATGTGTTTTGAGTTTGTCAGACTAAATAAGAAAGTGTTATTAACCACCCAGCCAAATTTGACGTAACGTAATAATACGATAAGTACAGTGCAGCTAGTGGCGACTTCATGCCGCGTTAAGGGGTCGAACACCGGACGAAGCACCGCGCTGCGCCGCGTCTAGGACAACTCGAGGTATCATGTACTTTCTCAGTTTATGGCCAGCAATATTGTTATGTTTTAGGACATTGTGGAATTAAGATAATGTCAGTACTATGTTATGGTTGTACTGTATAATTAAATACAATTGTTGCTGAGTCTGCAGTCTGAACACTTTACCTCAGAGTGTCCGTTAACTGAATGAATTGAGAATATCACCTGAAAATCCAATAACATAAGCAATTTTTATTCATGCAGCTGATTACTGTAAATTAATGTAAAATTAACTTTATATTGCAGCACATGGTGAAGTCAGTATATACATTAACGACGATTTGAGACAAATAAGTGTAAATTTAATATAAATCTATGTACGTGGCACTGCAGGATTTTGAACAAGGTCCTGAACCGTTGCTGGGCGCTTCCGTTGTGTGTACACTCATAGAGAATAATGTGTTTCAGTTTTAAATACGCATCTCTTCCGGTGTGCGACCCCCTTTAGCCGCGGCTAGAGCGACGAGGCAACACAATAGTTGAGTTATGTTAACCAGCTGCGCTGTGCTTATCATATTATACAGTGCTCTACGGGCTTAAGTAGTGAGAGTTAAAGAAGTGTGTCAAGTGTTCAAATTGTTGCTAACCTCTATTGTTTTCTCCAGGTCATTTTAAATGGACAGCTTTGTTGCCGATAAGCTAACTGAGTGGCGGATGTCTGAGCTGATAGAGAATTTTAGAGGTGAGCGTTTTACTCTTTTAAGGGATAGTTCACCCAAAAATGAAAATTTGATGTTTATCTGCTTACACCCAGGGCATCCAAGATGTAGGTGACTTTATTTCTTCAGTTGAACACAAATGATGATTTTTAACTCCAACCGTTGCCGTCTGTCAGTCTTATAATGCGAGTGAATGGTAACACAATTTATAAGAGTCAAAAAATATGCTTAGACAAATCCAAACTGAACCCTGCGGCACGTGATGACACATTCATGTCCTAAGACACGAAACAAACGGTTTGTGCGAGAAACCTAAGCGATTGTTAAATGCAGTTGGACATGGTGTTTTAGAAGTAAAAAATTATATAAATAATTTTCGGCTTCTCGCACAAACGTGTCTTAGGACATCAATGTGTCGTCACGAGCCGCAGGGTTTAATTTGGATTTATTTTTGGATTATTTTTTGACTCTTATAAATTGTGTTACCATTCATTCGCATTATAAGACTGACAGCGATAATGGTTGGAGTTAAAAATCATCATTTATTGTTCTACTGAAGAAACAAAGTCACCTTGGATGCCCTGGGGGTAAGCAGATAAACATCACATTTTCATTTTTGGGTGAACTATCCCTTTAACTGCCCTCATATCATCTCTCTATACTTAAATATTTTCTTTAATATGGCTTTAATATGTCAGTGCAAGATTTTGTGACAGTCACAACTTCTTCGACAGTGGGGAATGCATCTCTATAATAACCCTTATAGTTAAAAGATACTTGTGCCTTGTCTTTAAACTGTTATGCATAATAATGGGCCAGATATTCACCTTTGAATTAATGTCATTATTACACTTGTTAATGAAAGAAAAGATGTACAGTATAGACTGTCATTCACACAAAATGGGTAATGCTGCAAAAGAACCACATTAGTTAACTAGCAAATTGGGCCACGTTTTTTTTTTTTTTTTTTTTTTAACAAAAAAAAACAACAACATCATTCCCTTAAAAGTGATTATTTGTTAGCTTGATAATCAAAGAGTGTCTGGTGAGTGGTTCACAATTGTCTCGACTTATTAACAATACTCATGTTGTCTTGTTTTCTGTCTTTCAGGTGAAGACAGAGATGAGGAGGCATTTCTTCTCTTAGATGAGGACACTATCAAAACTCTTGTCCTCAAGTTCAATCCAGTTATTGAATGTTGTCAAATGTTTGAGAGAGAATGTGTTGTTTATTTTTCTATTTTTTTCTAATGTCTAATGTTATTACAGTGTGACCTAAAATAAATAGGTCCAAGTGTGTAGAGTTTATGTAGAGTTTAATTTAATGCAATAAAAATGTAAAAGTGCCTGAAGTGTGTAAGTGCCTGAAGTTTTATTTTCTGAAATAAGGCATACTGGCATAGTAACCCAGGTTATTTTTTACCTTTGACCTTTGGTTAAAAAGGGACCTACTAATTTCTGGGTTATTTCAACCCAGATATTGGGGTTGTTCTTTTGACCCAGAAGTTGGGTTATATTAACTACAATTTTGGGTTATTTTAACCCAAAATTTGGGTTAGGTATTTAACCCAGAAGTTGGGTCAAAAAGAATAACCCATTTTTCTGGGTTGAAATAACCCAGAAATTAGTTGGTCCCTTTTTAACCCAGGATTTGGGTCAAAAATAACCCATTATGGGTTATTTTTGACCCAGGAGTTTTTAGTGTGTACAATAACAAGAACAAATTCAACTGAATCTGTGAATGTTTTATTCATCTACTTGAATAAATTGTCCAAACTAATGCTTCCTTTGTGTCAAGTAAGACATGTTCCTGGATCAACATCTTTTGTTGATCCTGGAATAACACCACCATCCAAAAACATAGTCTTAACCCTATCCCTACCCACTAAACTTAAGCCTACTCATAAGTTATCCCTGAAATCAGAGGAGAATGATAGGTGAATAACAGTGATGTAGAAGCACCTAACCCTTGTTGTAAATCTAAACGTGGCATAAACCTATCCCTCAAATCTGATTGGTTACTGGAATGGTTTTCAAGGATCAACAAGGATATTCTACTTCACATTCTTCACACAATATCACATTCACCTTTTTTTTTTTAATTGTGTATTTGGTGTAGACTGTATGTCTATTTTCTTTTCTTTCTTTTTTTTTATAAATATCTCTAATATCTTATTAGTCGCCTGTTATTTTGAGATAAATAGTGACTGTACAAATGAAGCAATCCGCACAATATGGGCCATGTATCTGCTTGCATAATTTGTAAAATGGATAATCTGTGTGACATGCTGTAACCATATAACAGCAATTACATATTTTTCATTTATATTTTTCAGAGTATATGTAGATATGAAATGATGTGCATGTATGCAAGCTATTATTATTTGTCATGTTATTTTCAAACCATTGGTACATTCTGGTAACCCTGACTTACTGGTCCAGTGCTTGTTTCACCCCGATTCAGTCCCTTCACAGGCATCTCCTTTAAGAACCTGTTGCCAATGCCAATTTCATGTGTTTACTGCCGCCTTGTGGTTCAGTATGGAACTTGACTTTTTTTTTTTTTTTTTCTTGCAGGGAGGTTGCTCTGGGTCTTCATGTGGTGGATGTGACTGCAGTGGTGTTAAAGGGGCGAAGGTGAGTATGTTTTGCTCTGCTTCCTGCACATCTCACTGGTTTTACATATTGTTTTTTTTTTTTTGTCGGACACCTTAACTTGCATTCTTAAAACCCAGGAGAAAAGGTTGAATTAGAATGGGACTTGAGGAGGGAGTGTGAGGGGAAAAATTAGAGTAGGGATCAAGTGTTATACTAGTTATAAAAGAGTATAGTTTCATAATATAATACAGCATGAACTGTGCACACACAGCACAATAACACAGTGATCACTTGAGTCAGTGTGCCATTCATTATATTTTTGATGTAGCTCATAATGTCAGAGTACTAATCCTACTGAAAAGGATCTGTTGCGCCATCTAGTGGTGTGGTTCTGTTAACAGCATATACTCTGTCATATAAGGTCAGCAGTGGATGTATATGAGAAAGGACATCTATATGAAATTGTACAAAGTAAAAAATTCTGCGCATAAAGAAATGGTGACACTCATTTCCTTTAAATCATCACCTTTTGTTCTTCTTTATTAGGGTGAGGTTGGGCTCCCTGGTTTGATGGGCCTTGTCGGATTTCCTGGATTGCCAGGTCACGAGGGCCCCACAGGGCCAATGGGACCAAAGGTAAAGTAGGATACTGGATTTGAAGTCATTTTAAAAGAAAATTTGCTATTCAAATTTTCCCTTTTTTGAGTGTGTGTGTATCCTACATTCAGTACCAATACAGTGAAGTGGTTCTTAACTGGCTTTGCTTTAGGACTCTCTAAGAGCATCTGGTCTAGATTTCTAACTTGCCTAAATAGCTGTTTTTGGTTTTCTATCATTACCTTCAGCAAGAGTAATGGAAGATCCACATATCACATACACTCTAATTTACAGATTATAGCAATCTTTTTGGAACATGAGCTGCGTGGTGTCATGTCTCAGAATTCGCACCATTCACTGATATTGAAACGTCTCGGCCATTATGTGTGAAACTGGATTAAAAAATGCAGCATAGCCTCAGGTACATTAGCGAATGTTTCACAAAAATTCCTTTGCTTTTATCCTGGCCAGAATCACAGGATAATGCATGTCAGTGGCAAATAAAGGTGCAAAACATTTAGAAGCACACGTTAGTCCAGCAAAGCACAAAACCTTAGCCAAATGAATTTTTGAGCTAAATTAAGCACTTTACATCAAGGCTCAATAACATTATTTAATGTATACTTTAGAAAAGAGTCCACTGAGTTACACTGTAAGAGTTACACTGTAAACCCTAACTCAAAATAATTGGTTTGAGTAGGACAAACTTAAATTTAACAAATTAGTCCAATTAAATGAACTGTTATGAGTATTTAGAACTTTCTTTTTCTTTTGAGTTCACAGCACTGACATATTTCAAGTAAACTGAACAATTTCATTGTTTTAAGTTGTATGAACTCATTTTTTAAACTGAAACTCATTTAAGTTTAACTGAACCTGGGCTGGGATTTCTATTCTATTCTATTCTATTCTATTCTATTCTATTCTATTCTATTCTATTCTATTCTATTCTATTCTATTCTATTCTATTTCCATGGCACTCAAAAGGGAGAGTAAATGCTAATATTGTTATAAGTGTTAATAAGTGTTATATAAAGTTTTTTTTTTTTGTGTGCAAGATTAATGGTAAGGGAGTTTTCATAGTGATTAATGTTCTGTTATGTTAATTTAAATGTGGGTTTTTGGTTTAAGAGCAGGTAAGTTCAGTAAGTGCTATACCATGCTGTTGTTAACATGTTAGAAAATTAGGAAGTTAGCATTTTCTGAATTTTCTTATTAGGGATTACGGTGAAGTAAATAACTCATTTGATTTGCAAGAACTCAAAATAATAAAAAAGTTAATTAACTAAATATTTTATGTTAATTGTTATCAAAATGTATGAGTTAGCTAAGTCAGTACTTAAAGTTAGGAGAAATTAACATGCATGTGTACTCAAAACTTGATAGTTCTGCTTACTTAAAATTGGGGACATCATAATTTAAAAAATTATGTAACTGATTACTTCCAATCTTTTGAGATAGCCCAATTTATTCGGGTTTACAGTGTATGCTGCCTTCACGTGCTATCGGAAATTTAAAATGGGGGGCGTTCATGTGCAATTTTTACCTAGGAAAATCATATTTATGATAATTCCGAGAGCATGTGAAGGCAGAATTAGTTACTCTAAGTTAGTAAGTTCCTAGAACTACCCGGTGCGAAAGCCCCTTATGTAGAGTTGGGAAAAATCAAAAGACTTCCCTTTGTAATCTATCACCCTGACTAATAGATTCAGTCACTGTTTCCAAACAAATTTGGAATCATGCACAGATGCATAATGTACTGCTACAGGGTAATCTTTTTTTATACCATTAGTTTATACTTTATTTGTTTATACTTAAAATTACATTAAAAAGTAATAGGTGGGCCTATTACTTTTTAATTGTGTCCTCGTTTTTGAAAAGAACAATAAAGTCACCCTAGGTTTTACAAACGGTGACCAACACTTTGGTGTTCTAACTATACAAATTAATATGGTGAGTTAGCAAAAGCCAATATGAATTGCAGTGTTCTTTCAATTTCTTTTTATGTATTCTTCCAGGGAGATGCAGGGGAGCCAGGAGCTCCAGGAATGAAAGGAAACAGAGTAAGTGTCTGCACATCTAATGCTCAGGAAAACCATTTCAAATATAGCCATATTGTGTAATACTGATACATTTAAAAAAATATTAATTGATTTTACATAATAGCAACACTGAAAAAATGTATTTTTACAGCATTATAATATATAGATGTTTCTTTTGTAGGGCCCACCTGGTGTGGCAGGTTTCCCAGGACGTCCAGGTATTCCAGTAAGTTGAGCTGAGAGTCTTTTTTGGAGAAAATGGATCAGAATGAATGTCATAAATTTTAGGCAAAAACAAAACAATCTTTCTGTGTCTTTCTGCAGGGTCTTCCAGGTCTAGAAGGTGCACCTGGACCTCATGGAATTCCAGGCTGCAATGGAACCAAGGTACAAATGTTTGTTGTATTTTTTTATGAGACCTATGATTTTATTTTTTTTATTTTTTTTTTTTTTTACGTAAATTGATTTTATTGGGATGAGCCAAAATCCTCAGTGTGACTGAATAGAGGATTTATTTTGTGTTTTGCAGGGGGATCGTGGTTTTGACGGAATTCCAGGTGTTCCAGGAGTGCAGGGACCACCAGTATGAGCAGTTTCTCATGTCATATAATTCTAATTATATGACAATGTCAATTGTCAAATTTATATCAGTGTTTATTATACTGTGCCATTAGACATATTTTATTATGTGTTATAACTCATTGTATTGATTTTAATCCATTCCAACAACAAATTCCTGACCTAACAAATATCTTTCTGAATCTTCCTCAGGGTATTCCAGGTTTGAAGGGAATAAAGGTATAGAACCCATTCTAACTTAGTTCTTCATAATAAAGCAATAAAGCCATATGTTACAGGGATTTGTTCTAAAGGGGGTAATTCACTGGTGACAAGAAATCGGTACTGCAGAAAAAAGGGATGTCTTGTTCCCTTTTGCCAAAAAACTTCAACACCCTTATTGCATCCCTTTGGCACTGCCCCTCTGTCGAAACAGACTGTCCATCAGTGGGAATTCAAAAATGCATAAGTTCTATCTGTGGTTTTAACAAAAGCCCTGGAGCTAAAAGTCTGCTGGATGGACTTTTGCTGACAAATAAACAGGGATATCTGGATGTAGATAACACAGAGAAAGAGAATGATATATGTATATATTACGGAGGATATTGTAAAGCTAGTTGGAAATCTTCAGTCTTACACTTTAAGCACAGCATAAAGCATGACGAGTGCCTAAAGCAACCTTAACCATGGTAAAATCAATGTTAAGAAAGGCCTTGAGTGCCTAGTTGCTTTTTTAAAATGGTGGAAATCACCATATGATACTGGATAGCACTGTTCAGTAAATTGTATCTTAATAAACAATTGTGTCAAGCAGTGTTATTGGCGTGCATCTCGAAAATTTTGTAGTGAAATTTGTTTGCACTCATATTTACTTTCATAGGGAGATCCAGGTGGTGTTATTGGAGTACCCATCCCTCAAAAAGGAGACAGGGGCTTGCCAGGACAACCCGGTTCACCAGTAAGTATGTTTATTTTAATGCACCTCTTTGTGTTGAAAATATTGAAAATGTGCATTAATATTCTTGCCTGGAGTATGCTTTAACATGTTTCATAACTTTATCTGATTCTCTTTTCATATTTTAGGGGCAAAAAGGAAATCCTGGACAACAAGGGCCATTCGGCCCACCTGGACCAATTGGACCTCCTGTGAGTCTAAAGTTAAAATCTCTAAAACAAATTATAGACAATTAACCAACACCAGTGAACTCTCACCTGAATCTCACACCATGCCTTTTTTCTTTGAAGGGAAGGCCTGGTGAACCTGGTCAAAAGGGAGAGCCGGTAACTTTTCTACTCGTCTGAAATCTTTTGCATAGATGATAAAGTTTGTGAAATGACCAGAAGCTGTCTTACTCGTTCTTGTTGCAGGGTGACAAGCTGACATTTCAGGGTGAGAAAGGAGATAAGGTGAGTTCTGGGAAACTATTGGCTCATAAAGCATCTGTCATGCATTAGAATGACCATTAGTGGCACTTGCAACATGTGCTTCATGGGTGATAACACAAAGCAAACACAATAATAAACTCTATGTGTCTTAGAAGGGTCAATTTGTGTGTTTCTTGCTATTGAACATGACTTGAAGCTGATTGACAAAATAATACAAACAAGCATAAGAATCAAACTCTGTACCCCATTTGCCAGATGCCATCTTTTCTGGTTTAGTCCCAATCGTCATCATGATCATTCCCTGTTTCTCTTTTCAGGGAGAGCGAGGTTTGACTGGTCCCCCTGGTCCACCAGGGAGACAAGAAGAAGCTGGAGGCCCTAGCACAACAATTTATGTTCCTGGACCGCCGGTATGATGTCATCAAATTCCCTATGAAATTTATACATTTTTGTGTGGATTAGGTGTCCAAATATTTCACGGCTACAATTCTTTTATCTAAGTTACATCTAAGTTCCGTGTGCCTTGCATGTTTTCTAGGGAGAAACAGGCTCTTCAGGAGAGAAAGGAGAAAAAGTAAGTGGCAGCATAAAATTGTGTAACTCTATAAACAAATACAGCTGGATTGTATGGAATCAATTTTATAATTATAAATATATTCTAAAATGTGTTATTGTATATTTTTTTATATTTTTATATACTATAATATAATGCAATTCTATAATTATATTACATAATTTGTATATATTTGATCTGTAAAACAAAACTCAACTTTGTGATGTTTTTTGAATCTTTGAATTGATGGGTTTTTCTAAAAGTTTTAAGGAATAGTAATACATTTTCATTTTGCCTTTGCCTCTGCAACAAGGGTTTTTGTGCACCACATTATGCTGGAGTCAAAGGTGAAGCAGGACCACCAGGACCAATAGTAAGTGACCTGTACAAGAACACAATTAAATGTTTACTTACATAATACATTGATCATAAATCACTCAGCTTTATCAGCAAGGACCACATTTTGTAGACCACTAGCAAAAATGTATAATTTTTTTAATACTGTTTTTTTTTTTTTTTTTTTTTTTAGAATTATAAATTAATTATAATATCAGCATAACAAGTTGAGTAAAAATATATTTTGATAATGTCAAATTTAGTTTGTTTAATAATCAGTCTTGAATCATTGCATTCATTTATACTGTAAAGTAAAAAAAAAAAACAACAACATTAAGTTACAGGCTTTGAATCCGAGATCAATGCAGTCTTGTTTTGTCTTAATAAGGATTGTTGATCTACTATTTTATCATATGATATTGTTTTATATACTATGTGAAATCTGAGATTCACCTTATGTTTTCAAGGGGAAACCAGGCAAAGATGGACAGAGTGGAGAAAAGGTATGGTGATCTTGGACAGTGACGCAGTTATCTGTTGCAAGCTGTTAATTTAGATTTGATAATGGTTAATTGTACTCTCTCATTTCAAATATTTTAATCACACTGAATTATTATTATTATTTTTTTTTAATCCCTTTGTTTGTGATAGGGGGAAATGGGCTTGTCTGGTCCTCCTGGGTATGATGGCTTGAAGGTAGGAAATCCCATCTTGGAGGGCCATGCTGTAACTCTAATCATAAAATGCATTATAATTTTTTTAAATTGATTTTTTTTTTTTTAATTATGACTTTGGTTCATGTTAGGGTGACAAAGGAGAAAGAGGACCACCAGGATATGTAAGTGGTTATTTAACTACTAAAAACTCTGCAGTACTGAAGACTAACAAAGCCACATGCTATTTCCACACCTGATTCACTTTGTTTTATAGGGTTTTGGTCCTCCTGGCCCTCCTGGTCCTCCTGGCCCCCGTGGAGCAGAAGGAGAGACAGGTGATGTCTGCATAATGTCTTGTCCTTATGCTGGTGTCCTGTCAAATTTTACAGTCTCTTTATCTGTTCATCTGTTTTCTTCATTCATCAGGTTATCCAGGAGAGCGTGGAAATCCTGGTCCCCCAGGTGAGAGAAGCACATTTTGATAAAGGGTGCTTTCACACCTGCCTCATTTAGTTCGGTTTAATCATACTAGAGTTCGTTTTCCCCTTTTGTGCGGTTCGTTTGGACAGGTGTAAAAGCAGCAATCGCACTCGGGTGCACACCAAAAGTGGACCAAACAAGCGTACCGAGACCTCCTTGAAGAGGTGATCTCAGTAGGCTTTCAAACGAACTCTGGAGCGGTTTGCTTGAGATGTGAAAGCAATCCGACCCCGTTAATGGACCAACGAACCAAATGATATCATAATTCATAACGGGAAATATGATACAATATAAAAAGCGGTAGTGTCTGATTCTGTGAGTGAGCACATTATTTACCATAGTTGAAAACCAACAAATGCCTCCTCATCTTAAATGTTGTGTAATTGCACTTCTCCGTGCGAGAATGCTGTCCTGACAAAGCTTTTTTCCTGCCCTGCTTCATTACAACATTCATATATGGTCTCAACACACTGACACAGCCTACTAGACAACACTGGGACATCCAGAGAGAGCGCGTGCGTTTGTATTTGCCGCAGCATTAATATGAATGTAGTATATAATTTAACAGTGGGAATGATAGCTATATTCATATAGTGTTTGCGTGTTTCTCGACATTTACAAATAATACAGTAAGCTCATGGAGCGAACTTGTCAATCATTATGGATGACACTGAGAAAACTCTGACCAATAAGAGGACAGTTGTACTTGCATGTGACTTCCATAAACGTATTTTGGTACGCTTTGAAATGTTCCTGTGTGAAAGCAAACCGAACCAAGAAGAAAATGCAATATTGTAACAAATTTAGTCCCTGTTACGGAACAAAACAAACAATCCATAGGTGTGAAAACGTGTTAGGTAGAATTAAGTCAGTATAATTTAATACAATAGTTCACAGTAATGATGATTCTTTCATTTATGTCCATGGTTGACCACAGGCAGAGATAGGGAGGGTCCTCCTGGACCTCGTGGCTTACCTGGAGAGATTGGCCAGAAGGGAGATAAAGGAGCTGATGGAGTGTCTCTTAAAGGTTCAAAAGGAGCTGATGGACAACCCGGCCCACCTGGCCAACCAGGGCCGATCAGTAAGAACATCTTAAACACAAATAACTGTTTTTGTTATGCTGTGATGATAAACATAACTCAACAAGCTCATGGAAATACAAACCACATTCCAAAAAAGTTGGGACACTGTACAAATTGTGAATAAAAACAGAATGCAATGATGTGGATGTTTCAAATTTCAATATTTTATTCAGAATACAACATAGATGACATATCAAATGTTTAAACTGAGAAAATGTATCATTTCAAGGGAAAAAATAAGTTGATTTTAAATTTCATGGCATCAACATATCTCAAAAAAGTTGGGACAAGGCCATGTTTACCACTATGTGGCATCCCCTCTTCTTTTTATAACAGTCTGCAAACATCTGGGGACTAAGGAAACAAGTTGCTTTAGGAGACAAGTTTAGGAATATGAATGTTGTCCCATTCTTGTCTAATACAGGCTTCTAGTTGCTCAACTGTCTTAGGTCTTCTTTGTCGCATCTTCCTCTTTATGATGCACCAAATGTTTTCTATGGGTGAAAGATCTGGACTGCAGGCTGGCCATTTCAGTACCTGGATCCTTCTTCTACACAGCCATGATGTTGTAATTGATGCAGTATGTGGTCTGGCATTGTCATGTTGGAAAATGCAAGGTCTTCCCTGAAAGAGACGATGTCTGGATGGGAGCATATGTTGTTCTAGAACTTGGATATACCTTTCAGCATTGATGGTGCCTTTCCGGATGTGTAAGCTGCCCATGCCACACGCACTCATGCAACCCTATACCATCAGAGATGCAGGCTTCTGAAATTAACAACTTGGGTTGCTTTAGTCATGGCGTCCCAGTTTTCCAAAAAGGAAAATTTTGATTCGTCTGACCACAGAACAGTTTTCCACTTTGCCACAGTCCATTTTAAATGAGCCTTGGCCCAGAGAAAACGCCTGCGCTTCTAGATCATGTTTAGATATGGCTTCTTTTTTGACCTATAGAGTTTTAGCCGGCAACGGTGAATGGCACGGTGGATTGTGTTCACCAACAATGTTTTCTGGAAGTATTCCTTCTAAAGCATTCCTTTTTTATTCACAATTTGTACAGTGTCACAACTTTTTTGGAATCGGGTTTGTAATGGAGTGATCATGTCTTTTCTAGAAAGAGGTTGACATTGATGAGACACAATGTGAAAAGATGTGTGTGGTTCCTTTGATTGATCCAAAATGTCATTGGCATTAATCTTGTTTATTTTAGATGAAGACTGTGATATTGAAAGAGGACCTCCAGGCCCTCCGGGACCTCCAGGATTGCAAGGAGAGGTGGGACAGAAAGGTGAGGAAGTAATTAAGTCATCTATTTGTTTACTATAGTTTCGGTTTCCTCAAAATCGGTTCTGAGTTTTTCTGCTCTTTCAGGTGATCAAGGCGAAACATGCACACAGTGCACTGGTTTAGGGCCCCCGGGTTTGCCTGGTCCTCAGGGGCCAAAGGGTCAGCAAGGTGAGAAGCAATGAGCAAGGCCTTGTTTTGATATGTTTGGACTTTCTAAGATTATGCATCATGCTGGATGTTTTCATTTTAGGTTTTCCTGGACAAGCTGGAAGCAAAGGAGAGAAGGGTGTGCCAGGACCTTCTGGACCTGCTGGAAATCCTGTATGTACATTTTCTTTTGTAATTTAACATTTCTTACTTAGTATGTCAAAGTCCATTTTTGTGGCACCAAAAAAAATTGATTGGATACAAATTCATTGGTAGTACACTGTGCCCACTTTAAATGTGGATGTAAACACATTAAATCCTGTCAGAACAAATCTTACCTTTCTTCTTGCATTTCCTCGGACTTTAGGGTCAAGATGGCTCTCCAGGTTTAATGGGTGCCCCTGGTGCTCAGGGTGAGCCTGGTGATGTCTTTGTGGCTCCAGGATATAAAGGAGATAAGGGTTTACCTGGTGCTACTGGAGACAGAGGATTCCCAGGTATTGATGGGCTACCAGGAAAAGATGGCCGACCAGGGCAACCTGGAGCCAAGGGAGAACCTGTGAGTACAAAGATCTGACAAAAAGACTTAAATAGCTGAATTCACTTTTGCATCTAATTCACAGTGTGTCCCGATGTCTATTCTGCAATGTTTTCTTAACCATGGAATATCAGATATTTTGATTAATAAATCTTGTTTCTATGATTAGGCTAGAGTTGGTATTAAGGGTGATCGTGGCCTGGATGGAGATCAAGGTATCATCGGCCCTCCAGGTGAAAGAGGTCCCCCAGGTTTCCCAGGCATAGGACGGCCAGGTGAACCTGGTGAAAAAGGCTTTGCAGGGTTGCCTGGTGCACCAGGGAGGCCAGGATTACCAGGTCATTGGTTTAGAGTAATACATTTGCTTATCCACTGGTTGTCAATGATATGCTCTCTAAAATAACCATAATCCCAAATATCGTTATAGGAAGTAAAGGTGATGCTGGTAAAATATTAAGTTTTCCTGGACCTCAGGGTGCCCCAGGGCCTCGTGGAGAGACTGGCAGACCTGGTCTTCAAGGTAAAATCAGATTATGCTAATGTATCATACTGCTTGAAAACTACATTCAGTGGTGTGATGTCGAGCTGGGTGTGTTGACGACTTTTTTTCACAATGTCACTCAGGTGATAGAGGACTTCCAGGTGAACGTGGAGTTCAAGGATTTCCAGGACACAAAGGTGAACCTGGACTGCCAGGAATTGGACTCCCTGGGCCTCCAGGGCCAAAAGGTAAACTGCAAGTGCTAGACTATAACAGTCAAATTATGTTTAAAAGTGAAATGCTCTAAAGTACTGCACCTTTAACTATTAAATTCTAAATTTGTTAATTGATAACAACAGCTACAGTGGAAAATATGCTGTTTCCAATACAGATTTAGGTTGTATGTAATTACATAATTTATGATCAAGATCACTACACTCTTCAAAAAAAAAAAAAAAAAAAAAAAAAAAAAACAACAACTTTAAAATAACTAACTATTCATGTTCTAGGGAATGAACATTGTAGTCCAAATTATTTTTGCATCAATGGGTGTTAAATTATGTTTCATGTATCTAATCTGTAATGTTTTTCTAACTATCCATTTTTCTCTCTGCTAGGATACTCTGGGATTCCAGGTCCCAGTGGAATTCCAGGAGAGCCTGGTCAACCAGGTCAGGATGGCTTTCCTGGTCGTGCAGGGACACCTGGGCAAAAAGTATGATGGTGGATGCCATTTAGATTTTGATGTACTGTATAATGTTTTTTTAGAAATGGGTGAGAAATTGTCACTTTTTCATTGACTTTGAGCTGTATTATATACAGGGTGAACCTGGCAGGGGTCTTCCTGGTCCTAAGGGTGCTATAGGTCAGCCAGGACTGCCAGGATTTCCAGGGGAAAAGGGTAATCCTGGAATGACAGGGGTTCCTGGAACTGATGGGCGTACTGGACCACCTGGACCTCAAGGAATCAAAGGTACAGTCATAATACCTTTAACATTTGTTAAATGTTCAAAATGTACTTAGAAGTACACTTACTTGTACGACATGATAGCTTTGTTTCTCTGTCTCACACACTCCCTGAGACGGTAAGCGCAGCCTATTTATTATAATTTGTTCAGATTCAGATTATATGCATAGTAAATGTTGTTTTAACAGTTTTCAAACATTGAGTACTTTATTTTAACTTCTCTTATTTCACGTCATCTTATTTGAGGTTGTGGGTGATTGTTCTGACATAACTGTACTCAAAGTTCCTCTGGATATTAAAAAAAATCCATTCATTTTATTTAACATTTGTATTATTGTTTTGAATTGGAAGATATTTCAATTTTTTAAATTCTAATAAAAATGAATTATTTTATGAGCTATACAAGGCATATTTGTTCAATAAAAACTTCATACATTACATTTACAATGTTCTTCGCAGTTGTCATTTAATGTCACTGACTTCCGGTTAAAGCCCTGCCCACTTCCGGATTTATCCAAATACAGATACAAATTATTTTGAAATTGTTACGGATAAAGTTCTCTGAGAGGGAATGAGACACTACACCACATTGCCATACTACAGGCATGCCTGTGCATCTTCCTTTAGATAATTTGAAGTTGATGACGTTTAATGTAGGCGCACCCAGTGACATCATATGACTTCCGTGGCCAATAGTGCTTCAGACACTGGTTTCAGTGAAGCATCCCTATATCGTTCAATGCATTAGGCAAAGATGTAAAATCCAAATCCAAAGATGTGAAAGTACCTTTAGGTTGACTGTGGAGTGGAAATCTATGTACAATACATGATCCATGCCAAACACTTTCCTCAGGTTCCTGGCTGACTCACAATCTCTGCAAGACACTCTGCATACCTGGCCAGTTAGAAAACACTAACAGCCAGGTATGCAGAGTGTCTTGCAGAGATTGTGGGGTCTTGAAAAGCAGGCAGAACAGTATATTTGTCTTAAGGATTTGTTTGTGAGGTAGGATTCAACCAAAGAGGTGCAGTTCATATAATGCTGAGTTCAGACAGGAGGTCTACTGATGTGATGTGATAAAGAAGGTGTCAGACAGTGAATGCACTAACAGAAAATAAGAAATAAGAGATTTACCTGAAAATGTGTTTTTTCCTCAAACAGTGAGAGAATTTTCTGAGATCTGTGTTGGAGAGAGGGTTTGCAGGAAATTGAAGAAGATGGGTTCAAGGGTGTAATAACTTTAAATTCATTTGGATTTTTGCAGGTAACCTTGGACCACCTGGAGTTCATGGTCCGGTGGGGCCGCCAGGTCCTCCAGGACTTGGAGAACCTGGACCACCTGGACCAATGGGACCACCTGGAGGCCCTGGACCCCTTGGTGAGTTTTTCACTCAAGTAACACCCACACAGGTGTATAGAATATGCACAAACATGCCTAGATGTTCGCAGTCTTACATTGTTTGTAACAAGCCTTGATGATATCACAGGTCAGATCGGTATAAAGGGTGAGAAAGGTTATCAAGGTCTACCTGGTCTGGACATGCCTGGACCTCCAGGAGACAGGGGTAGCCCTGGTGTCCCAGGTCTACCAGGACCTAAGGGTTTTTCTGGTCAACCAGGACTTCCTGGAAAAGATGGCTTCCCTGGTGAACGTGGTAAGTGCTTTTTGATACCCATTATTTGGCATTATATGGCATATCTGGCACATACTTGTTTACCTTAAGCTGATTCATATTTGGATGGGTTTTTTCAGGTCCAAAAGGAGAAATTGGAATCATGGGAATGACAGGACCCCCTGGATTTCCAGGTTCCATTGGAAACCCTGGAGAACCTGGACAACGAGGTACTGAATCATATTTAAGGCAATTATTTTTATTCGGACTAAATAACATACCTTTATCTTATTCTGAGAGGGGCATTAGCTAAATCTTCATGATGATGTTCTGTCTCTTTCAGGTGACCCTGGTTTGATTGGGGTCAGGGGAGAGTTTGGTGATCCAGGTCCCAAGGGTGAGAGAGGAGAGCAAGGTCTACAGGGGCCACCTGGTAACATGAGTGATGTGGATATGGGGCACTTGAAAGGAGACAAAGGAGACATCGGAGACAGAGGTACTGAGAGCGGAAGGTGTTTGCCATGGAGGTTTCAAGACCAAAACTAATGAGTTTTTTGTGCAACCGGACAAACAAAATGTTTTTAAAACAAAATATATTGTCAGACAATTTTTCTGTTTTTTAGATAAATGAATGCAATAAACTAAAAAGAATCATTGTTAAAAATCTAAGGAGAAACACATTTCTGGATTGGTTGCTTCCAAAAAGAGCAACCATGGAAGATTTAGCTGATTTTATATATGTTGAAAATCAGTGAACTGTAAACTCAGTAGACATGTCTATCAGGTGATCCTGGTCCTGCTGGAGAAAAGGGGTTCCCTGGAACACCTGGAGACCCTGGAATGCCAGGAAAAGATGGAATGCCAGGATCACCCGGACAGCCAGGTTAGTCCCTAAAGCAAAAACCTAGAGTCAGTTTAAAATTATGATAGATGTTAAGGACTATGATTCAATAATGTTTTTATGAGAATATTATTTGATTACTGTGGCTACATTGTAGGTGATAAAGGAGACCCTGGAATCCCTGGGGAGCCAGGACGTATTGGAGACCCTGGAGACAAAGGTCCAAGAGGAGACATGGGATACCCAGGTACATTTAGTAGTACTCTTCTACATGCAGATTAATAACTATTTTTTTTTGGAGAGTTACACCACAACAAGACATTTGCTCATCATAGAAGAGATATATTCATTTTTGTGTATTTTTATGTGCATTTTATATATTTTTTAAATATATGAATTAGGGCTGTCATATAATGGGTTAATTTCTGCAATTAATGTTTTCTGTATGTATGGCTATTAATACTCATTTCATCCTCGAAAATTGAGGGAAAGAATACATTTAATAGAGATTTCAGTAGTCTTGGTATTGGTGATACTGGCCTTCATTCAGGGTACTTAGTAAAAAAAAGCCATCAAACGAATATTTCAAATATATAGTCTTTATGTTGTTTCTACATTAATTTAGAAATTATATGTGAAATTATGTATTAAAATATAAAAAAGATAGGAGTAATGTTAGGTGTGATCAACGGTTAATTACAGAAAAACGTGCAATTAATTAGTCTTGTTTAAAATGGATTGACAGCATTAAAATCAATAGGACAAAAATTAGCAGAACAGTGTTGACTTTTCATACAGGTAGATAATATGCCATTACATATTAAAAAGGTTCTTAGTCTTAATCTACAGGCAGGTCAGTGTAAGGTTAATGCGAATAACTCTGGTACTGTTGTTTGTGATGTTTGACTGCTTTTCAATGAGCATTTAGTGGTTCTTTAGGTTCAATGGGGCCAAAAGGTGTTAAAGGTATTGGTGGGTCACCGGGTCACCCTGGATTTAAGGGTCTTGATGGCCCCAAAGGAGATAAAGGAGATCCTGGTGAAGCAGGAATAGGAATCCCTGGTCCCCCTGGAGCGAAGGTTTGTGTTGTTTTATGAGACTCATACTATGAGTATAAATAAGAGTACATTAGCACATTATAAATGTTAATGAATATCTTCCTCTGACTCATCTCATACTTACAGGGAAATGTAGGCGCCCCTGGTTTCCCTGGTGAACCTGGAGTGAAGGGAGAGAAGGGAATAATGGGTATCCCAGGAACTCCTGGAACTCAAGGACCTAAAGGAGACACAGGATTCATTGGTTACCCAGGCAAGATCATTACAATGATCATTGCACATTACACTTAAATGTACTACTTATTAGCAGATGTTACTAACACATTTGGACAATAATACAATAAAATGTGTTTTTCATTCCTGAGCAGGCAGTCCAGGGAAGCCAGGTGAGAAAGGTGTCAGTGGTTTGCCGGGGTCCCCAGGAGATCCTGGGCTATCAGGACGTCCAGGTAAGTCACCTGAGATTCGTTTAAAGGATTAGTCCACTTTTAAATAAACTTTAATAAACTATAAAGTTTTTGATGAAAACATTCCAGGATTTTTCTCCTTATAGTGGACTTCAATGGGCACAGTTGAAGGTCAAAATTAGTTTCACTGTAGCTTCAAATTGTTCATCACGATCCCAGATGAGAAATAAGGGTCTTATCTAGTGAAACCATCACTCATTTTCTGAAAAAAAAATTTAATTATAGCTCTCTTCTTCTTCTCCTCTATTAGACTTCTGGCAGTGTAGACGCTGCTAAGCATATTACTGCCCTCCACAGGTCAAAGTTTGAACTAATTTTTATATGCAATATGCTAGTTCAATAGTATATAACAATTAGTTCAAACTTTGGCCTGTGAAGGGCAGTATTACGCTTAGCAGTGTCTACACTGCTGGGATTCTAATAGGGGAGAAGAAGAAGAGAGCTAGTTCAAGATGAGCATTTCTGGTTAAAACACATATAATTTTAATTTTTTTTCAGAAAATGAGCAATGGTTTCACTAGATAAGACCCTTATTTCTCATCTGGGATTGTGTTGAACAATTTGAAGCTGCAGTGAAACACATTTTCACCTTCAACTGTTTGGTGCCCATTGAAGTCTACTATATGGAGAAAAATCCTGGAATGTTTTCATCAAAAACTTTAATTTCTTTTCGACTGAAGAAAGAGAGACATGGACATCTTGGATGACATGGGGGTGAGTAAATTATCAGGAAACGTTTATTTAAAAGTGGACTAATCCTTTAAGACACCCATTTAATGTTACCAGACACATTAAAAAAAGATTCTGTCCAAAATAGAACTCTTCTGAGAAAGACAAAATAAGTGTGCATAAAGTTACTTTACAGCAAGCTTCAAATCCGCCACATACATTTGGTTGTGAAAATCCTAATGAGATTTTATTTATTTGATTAGGTGAGCCTGGTCTGCAGGGTCCTCCAGGTCCACATGGTGACAAAGGTGAAGCAGGGGTAGATGGTATTCCTGGATTCACTGGAGAGAGAGGAGAACCTGGTGAGATTCTGTAGCTCTAAAGGTGAAAGGTAGCTCAAAAAGGGAAATGCTTCTTTAGAATAACACGCATATCTTGGATTCTAAACTATACGATTAGACAATGGGTTTCATTCACTAATAATTGCATAGATTGCATATTTACACTGCTCAAAAAATTGAAGGAACACTATGGAAGTAAAATAATGTCAAATGTTTTTAAAATAAAAAGCTTGTTGAATTGCACTAATTGAAAAAAAAAATGCATTATATTAACTGTGCTTCCATTTTGATGCATTGTATTTTTAAGGCTTGCATTTTTATGGGCTGAAATTCAACATGGTCGTATATTTAAGCTGTGAATATTTAAATTCTAAGCATTTCACACACATTTTCATTATAAAAAAATTCAATAATTTACAGTGGCAAGAATAAGTATGTGAACCACTTGCAGAATCTGTGCAAATGTGAATAATTTTTAAAAAATAAGAGAGATCATACAAAATGCATGTTATATTTTATTTAGTACTGTCCTGAGTAAGATATTTTACATAAAAGATGTTTACATTTAGTTCACAAGACAAAACAATAGCCGAATTATTAAAATAACCCCATTCAAAAGTTTGTGAACCATTGATTCTCAATACTGTGTGTGGTTACCTGATGATCCACGACTGTTTTTTTGTTGTGTGATGGTTGTTCATGAGTCTCTTGTTTGTCCTGAGCAGTTAAACTGAGCTCTGTTCTTCAGAAAAATCCTCCAGCTCCTGCAGATTCATCAGTTGTCAAGCATTTTTGCATATTTGAACCCTTTCCAGCAGTGGCTGTATGATTTTGAGATCTGTCTTTTCACACTGAGGACAATTGAGGGACTTAAACACAACTATTAAAAAAGGTTCAAACGTTCACTGATGCTCCAGAAGGAAACACGGTGCATTAAGAGTCGGGGGGTAAAAACATTTGAACTGGATGAAGAAGTCACAATTTTTCTATTTTGTTTAAATATCATTATTTTTCATTTAGTACTGCCCTTCGGAAGCAACAGAAGATACTTGCATGCTTCCCGGAAAATAATTAAGTACAATTTACCTTGATATTTGAATTCAAAAGTGTTTGGTCTTGTATATCACTGTACTAGTCCATTAAGCTATGTTAAGCATTTTATATGTCCTGATGGCAGGGGAATCCTATGACGTATAAGGGAAACCCTAGTATTACAACACAGTGCCGCGATATAAAGTTAAGGAAACTAAACAACAGAGAGAAATATATGTCTACCTCAGCTTTAACGTTTGATCTGTACATCACCATCAGGGAATAACGTTACAATCTCGTTCATTGGAGAGAAAGCTACTTACATGTAGCCTACACAGGGAAAATAATTGTAAAGACACTGAATTAAACATAAATGCAGCTTTTGTGTCTTTGTCAACTTTTCTGCATTTATACTGGCCCTGATAATCATCACACATTCACTTACCGTTTGCTCCATTTCTGCAAATCCGTTTTTATGAATGCATGATGACTTACTAGCCGTTGCTCTGGTCTTTGTAAACAGCCACTAGCGGCACCTGCTGGTGAAGCGAACTAACAGCAGATGGAGATCATGGCACTCTACTGCTTTTCCTGCAGTTCCCGGATGTAAAATGTTGAATTTTCTGCCGAATTTGAACCAAGCGAATTTGTAAAGCGAAATAAAATGGACCAAAAATTGCTAGTCGAATATTATAAGTTGTATTTTTAAAAAGAATTAATATTTTGGAAGTGAAATCTGAAAGGTGAATATAAATGACTGAATTTTTAATAATGAAAATGTGAGTGAAATATTTTGAATTGAAATATTCATAGCTTAAAAATATGACCATGTTGAATTTCAGCCCATAAAAATGCAAGCCTTAAAAATACAATGCATCAAAATGCAAGCACAGTTAATGTAATGCATATTTTTTTCAATTAGTGCAATTCAACAAGCTTTTTTTTTATTTCAAAAACATTTGGCATTAATTTACTTCCATAGAGCACTTTGAAAACATCAGATTTCAATGGGGAAAAATATCATGCTGGATATCTATACTGATATGGACTGGGTAATGTGTTAGGAGCGGAAGGATGCCACATCATTTGATGGAAATGAAAATTATCAACCTACAGAAGACTGAATTCAAAGACACCCCAGAAATCATATTGAAAAAAATGATGCAGCATAGTCCATTTTGCTGAAATTTAATTGCAGCAACTCAAAATAGAACTCAGTAGATGTAGTTGTATACTACAACTACAGTAGTACTCAGTAGTTGTATGGCCCCCATGTGCTTGTATGCATGCCTGATAATGTTGGGCATGCTCCTAATGAGGCGACGGATCGTGTCCTTGGGTATTGACTTCCAGATCTGGACCAGGGCACTCCTTGACAGGCTGAGGTGTAACCTGGCAGCGTCGGATGGACCGAAACATAGTGTCCGAGAAGTGATCTATTGGATTTAGGTCAGGTGAGCATGGGGGCCATTCAATGGTATCAATTCCTTCATCCTCCAGGAACTGCCTGCATACTCGCGCCACATGAGGCCGGCATTGTCGTGCACCAGGAGGAAACCAGGACCCATTGCACAAGTGTAGGGTCTGACAGTGGGTCCAAGGATTTCATCCCGATACCTAAAGGCAGTCAGGGTGCCACTCTCTAGCCTGTAGAGGTCTGTGCGTCCCTCCATGGATATGCCTCCCCAGACCATCACTTACCCACCACCAAACCGGTCATGCTGAAAAATGATACAGGCAGCATAATGTTCTCCAGACCCTTTCACATCTGTCACATGCTCAGGGTGAATCTGCTCTCCTTTGTGAAAAGCACAGGACGCCAGTGGCGGACCTGCCAATTCTGGTGTTCAATTGCAAATGCCAATCCAGTTCCACGGTGCCGGGCAGTGAGCACAGGGCCCACTAGAAGATGCCATGCCCTCTGGCCACCCTCATGAAGTCTGTTTCTGATTGTTTGGTCAGAGACATTCACACCAGTGGCCTGCTGGAGGTCATTTTGTAGGGCTCTGGCAGTGCTCATACTGTTCCTCCTTGCACAAAGGAGCAGATACCGGTCCTGTTGATGGGTTAAGGATCTTCTACAGCCCTGTCCAGCTCTCCTAGAGTAACTGCCTGTCTCTTGGAATCTCATCCATGCTCTTGAGACTGTGCTGGGAGACACATCAAACCTTCTGGCAATGGTACGTATTGATGCGCCATCCTGGAGGAGTTGGACTGCCTGTGCAAACTCTGTAGGTTCCAGGTATTGCCTCATGCTACCAGTAGTGACACTGACCCTAGCCAAATGGAAAACTAGTGAAAAACAGTCAGAAAAGATGAGTAGGGAAAAAATGACAGTGGCCTCCACCTGTAAAACCATTCCTGTTTTGGGGGTCGTCTCATTTTGCACCTGTTGATTTTGCACAACACATGCATAAGCACATTCATTTGTTCTTCTAACTATAATGATCTAAGTTTAATGAATTTTGAGTATTCTAAATGAGTGACTGCAGGACCAAGTCATTTGCATAAAACATGCCCAAACCATCACAACCACACAACCTTTCATCACAGCAAACATATGACGTCCCCTAAGGATGTGCTATCATCTGAGAGTGTGTGCAGCAAGATCCCTGAGCAATGCCAAGTGTGCCATCCTCAAAACCAGTTTAAACACCTTTTATACAGACACGTGCTACATAGGTGCATCTGCATTATTGTATGTAGAGGAATCTCACATAACTCACCTTTTCTAACACTTTTGTATGTATTTGTGATATACATATGAATAAAATGTAATCTTAACATGTTTATTAGGACACACAGTAAGTGATTTTTGCAAAAGTGTGGTTCCAGTTCTTCCTACATTTTTTTCATAAATTTATAATACATTTTAGTACAAAAGTTGATGAATCTGGTGAATGAGACACAATAATCTAAAGACAAACAATTGTTCTGTTTCTTTAGGTATACCTGGGAAAGGACTGCCAGGAACCCGCGGAGAGCCTGGCAGGAAAGGTCAGAATCACAGAGCCCTAAAATTAGATTGTCATTTATGGATGACAAGGAGTTCTACTTCATATTAATACATTTTTAGTTATTTTTTAATTAATACTTTAAGGATGTTTTAGTGAAAACTCCTTTTCCCCACACAGGTGACAAAGGCAACCCTGGTCTTCCTGGCATTCCTGGGAGTCCAGGTATCCCTGGAACCAAAGGTGAGAAAGGTCTGCAAGGATTCCAAGGGGACCTAGGTCGGCCTGGAGAGAGAGGACTTGCAGGAACACCCATGGAGGGGCCTAAAGGGGACAGGGGACCTCAGGGGCAGCCAGGAGAAAAAGGTGAACCCTAAACACCTCACCATACAGAACATTCTTTTCTTATTAGTAGTCTAACAGTACGGATGTCACTATGGGTATAAAATGTCATTCTTGTTAATTACCGAACTGCATGTGAATTGTATTGAACTTTATATAGCACTCTAAAACATGAGTGAATGTGGCCTGCGCCATCTTACACCATTTTTTTTACCACAGGTGCAACTGGTCTTCCAGGCCAACCTGGTATACCAGGCAGTGCTGGATCTAAAGGAGAAAAGGGAGATGCGGGCTACCCTGGCCCACCAGGCTCTCAAGGGTATAAAGGAGACAAAGGTTTCACTGGTGGTCCTGTGAGTTTGTAAAGGTTACATCTTCTATAATAAAACATGTGCCTTTAAAAATGATGGGTATACTTTAATACAGTCGTGCTCTGTAGGGTGAGCCTGGATTGCCTGGTTATAATGGACCAAAGGGTGAGATGGGACCACAGGGTGTTCCTGGTTTCCCTGGTAAGATTTAAGATGAAATTTGACTTGACAGAATGTTGAAGTGCAATTTATTTGTCCTGTGTGTCATCCTTCATATTTATATAAAGCAATGCTTGACAGAGAGGGTAGATTGAGTGGCTTTTATTCCAGGTATAAAAGGTGAGCAAGGAGTGCTTGGTCCTAAAGGTGAAGGAGGTGATAGAGGATTCCCAGGTGTCAAAGGTATGAACAAAACTTGAACTTAGATTTCCATTAAATTGTATTATTAGTGTCTATCCATATTTATTCAGATAAGCCTTTTTTTTTTAAATTGTATAGCTAACATTATTAGTATACTTTAATTTTATTGCTCTACATTTTACATAATTGTTCATAATAATAATAATAATAATAATTAGTATTATGTAAACATATTTTTTTTATTGTTATTGAATTATATAGATAATGTAATTTAATATTAATATTGTACAATCTTGAAAATATAAAGGGTTAGTTCACCCAAAAATTACATTACTCACCCTCATGTTGTTCCGAACCCACAATACCTTCGTTCATCTTTGGAACACAATATATTGTGATATTTTTGATGAAATCAGGGACGTTTCTGGTCTCCCTATACACAGCAATGTCATAACAAATTTCAAGGCCCAGAAAAGTAGTAAAGATGTCATTAAAATAGTCCATGTGACTACAGTGGCTCAACCTTAATGTTATGAAACGACAAAAATACTTTTTGTGTGCAAAAACAAAACAAAAATAATGACTTTATTCAACAATTTCTTCTCTTCCCTGTCATTCTCCTACGCTGTTGACAAAGTAAACACAGTGTAATAAACGAAGGTCTTACTGTTTGGAACAGCATAAGAAATTTCCTTTTTGGGTGAACTAACTATTTAATATTGAATTGCTTTGACTGTGTTCTGATACAGGATAAACTCACAGAATTACAGATTCAAATTTTGCACGTCCACCAAATTGCTTCCACAAATCCCTATTTGGAATGCTTGAATGTGTGGTGAAGCACCTATAATAAATGGACAGTTTAGGTCCTAATGCTCTATAGACTGTAAGTTTTACTGAATTTCTGCTTTTAATCATTTGATTTAAGGTAGCGAAGGACCCCCTGGACCCCCTGGACCGCATACACTTGTAAAGGGAGATCCTGGTTATCCAGGACCACAGGGTCCCCAAGGTCCAGCTGGAATCCAAGGCTTCCCTGGACCGAAAGGACAACAGGGTGAGTCTTTCAACTATCTTTACTTACAAGTCTATTAAAAAAAAAAAAAAAAAACATAAGTTGACATCTTTTAACTCAAAACCACTCTCCTAGGTGTGACGGGACCTCAGGGTTCAAAAGGTTCTGATGGGACACCTGGCTATAATGGACTTCCTGGAGCAAAAGGAGAGCCTGGACAGACGGGACCCTCTGGTAGGTGCACAGCCACTCACAATTATGAAAACACACAATGCCAGTTCCAGGCAGAAGAACTGGAGGAAAGTTTTGCAAATTTTAGCAGAACTGAAATGCCTTTCATTCATAAAATCACCTATGCTCACTGGTCCCTATTTTATTTCCCAAATTTTCTTTTCCGTAGGTCCCAGAGGGTACCCTGGACCCCCAGGGCCTGATGGTATCCCAGGTCACATCGGCCCTCCTGGCCCTTCCTCAATGGACCATGGCTTCCTTGTAACCCGCCACAGTCAGACTATTGATGTTCCACAATGTCCAGATGGAACAACGCTGATCTATGACGGATATTCGTTGCTTTATGTCCAGGGCAACGAGAGGTCACATGGGCAAGACCTAGGTGAGCACAGTAATCACACAATTCATATACAGTAATTTTTATCATTAATATATTAAACAGTTGCTGTTTAATATATATATATATATATATATATATATATATATATATATATATATATATATATATATATATATATAGATATATATATATAAATTGATATATATAAATAAATGAGCAGCAAATCAACATATTAGAATGATTTCCGAAGGATCATGTGACACTGAAGAGTAATGCTGAAAATCCATCACAGAAATAAATAACATTTTAAAATATATTTAAATAGAAACTATTTTATTGTAGTGTAGTTATAGTGGAATATTAATCAAAGTTACACAGTCCCTGACGTTCCTTCTCTCTTTACTCTATAGGTACAGCTGGTAGCTGTCTAAGGAAGTTCAGCCCAATGCCTTTCCTTTTCTGCAACATCAACAACGTATGTAACTTTGCATCTCGTAATGACTATTCTTACTGGCTCACCTCTCCCGAGCCCATGCCCATGAGCATGGCCCCTGTTACCGGTCAGAGCATCAAACCTTTCATCAGCAGGTTTGTGATCTTTTATGAAACATTTGATATTTAGAGTAGGAATTCCTTGTCCTATTACTATGTTTTCCTGTGACAGATGTGCAGTTTGTGAGGCTCCTGCTATGGTGATAGCTGTGCACAGTCAGACCATCAGGATCCCAGCCTGTCCTCGTGGTTGGGATTCTCTCTGGATCGGATACTCTTTCGTCATGGTGAGGAGACTATAGAAATATTTTGCGCGATTTATCAAAATAAAATCAATATCATGTTATTACTTAATTTTATAGTCAAATCGCTAAGGCGGCAAATAATTTAAATAAATACAGTGGGTGCGGAAAGTATTCAGACCCCCTTAAATTTTTCACTCTTTGTTATATTGCAGCCATTTGCTAAAATCATTTAGGTTATTTTTTTTTCCTCATTAATGTACACAGCACCCCATATTGACAGAAAAACACAGAATTGTTGACATTTTTGCAGATTTATTAAAAAAGAAAAACTGAAATATCACATGGTCCTAAGTATTCAGACCCTTTGCTCAGTATTTAGTAGAAGCACCCTTTTGATCTAATACAGCCATGAGTCTTTTTCTGGATTTAGTATCAGTTTAATATTGAATGCCAAAATCGTGTAGATGCATCAGACAGGCAATAATATAAAGTTAATAATAAATAAGTGAATAAATTAATGAAAATGAGCAATTGGGGTCTAATGACCTGCCTGATTTCATTGACAAAAGGGTCTGCCTGGATCATAAAATGCATTTTGTGAAGCAAATGTTAATTTTGTGAATCTAATATGTGCATTAAAATGAATAAGAAATGAATTTTACCAAAACATTTCTTGAACGAAGTATCAATTTTGGGATAAAGACAGATCATTTCGTCCATGAAATTAGAGATCTTTCTTTCTTTCTTTCTTTCTTTCTTTCTTTCTTTCTTTCTTTCTTTCTTTCTTTCTTTCTTTCTTTCTTTCTTTCTTTCTTTCTTTCTTTCTTTCTTTCTTTCTTTCTTTCTTTCTTTCACATTTCAGTTGGTCAGCTACTTTTTTATTACTGAGGATTCTTACCATTAAATAAAATAATACTAAGATACGTATTTTCCTGTTCTCCTGGTAAATGTCTGTTTTTATTGTGGTTCCAGGAAACCTGTCCCAACAACACTAAAAGCTATAGAAATATTTTGCGCGATTTATCAAAATAAAATCAATATCATGTTATTACTTAATTTTATAGTCAAATCGCTAAGGCTGCAAATAATTTAAATAAATACAGTGGGTACGGAAAGTATTCAGACCCCCTTAAATTTTTCACTCTTTGTTATATTGCAGCCATTTGCTAAAATCATTTAGGTTATTTTTTTTCCTCATTAATGTACACACAGCACCCCATATTGACAGAAAAACACAGAATTGTTGACATTTTTGCAGATTTATTAAAAAAGAAAAACTGAAATATCACATGGTCCTAAGTATTCAGACCCTTTGCTCAGTATTTAGTAGAAGAACCCTTTTGATCTAATACAGCCATGAGTCTTTTTGGGAAAGATGCAACAAGTTTTTCACACCTGGATTTGGGGATCCTTTGCCATTCCTCCTTGCAGATCCTCTCCAGTTCTGTCAGGTTGGATGGTAAATGTTGGTGGACAGCCATTTTTAGGTCTCCAGAGATGCTCAATTGGGTTTAAGTCAGGGCTCTGGCTGGGCCATTCAAGAACAGTCATGGAGTTGTTGTGAAGCCACTCCTTCGTTATTTTAGCTGTGTGCTTAGGGTCATTGTCTTGTTGGAAGGTAAACCTTCGGCCCAGTCTGAGGTCCTGAGCACTCTGTAGAAGGTTTTCGTCCAGGATATCCCTGTACTTGGCCGCATTCATATTTCCCTCGATTACAACCAGTCGTCCTGTCCCTGCAGCTGAAAAACACCCCCACAGCATGATGCTGCCACCACCATGCTTCACTGTTGGGACTGTATTGGACAGGTGATGAGCAGTGCCTGGTTTTCTCCACACATACCGCTTAAATTTAAGGCCCAAAAAGTTCTATCTTGGTCTCATCAGACCAGAGAATCTTATTTCTCTCTGCCATAAAGCCCCGACTGGTGGAGGGCTGCAGTGATGGTTGACTTTTTCCCATCTCCCGACTGCATCTCTGGAGCTCAGCCACAGTGATCTTTGGGTTCTTCTTTACCTCTCTCACCAAGGCTCTTCTCCTCCGATAGCTCAGTTTGGCTGGACGGCCAGCTCTAGGAAGGGTTCTGGTCATCCCAAATGTCTTCCATTTAAGGATTATGGAGGCCACTGTGCTCTTAGGAACCTTAAGTGCAGCAGAATTTTTTTGTAACCTTGGCCAGATCTGTGCCTTGCCACAATTCTGTCTCTGAGCTCTTCAGGCAGTTCCTTTGACCTCATGATTCTCATTTGCTCTGACATGCACTGTGAGCTGTAAGGTCTTATATAGACAGGCGTGTGGCTTTCCTAATCAAGTCCAATCAGTATAATCAAACACAGCTGGTCTCAAATGAAGGTGTAGAACCATCTCAAGGATGATCAGAAGAAATGAACAGCACCTGAGTTAAATATATGAGTGTCACAGCAAAGGGTCTGAATACGTAGACCATTTAGGACCATGTGATATTTCAGTTTTTCTTTTTTAATAAATCTGCAAAAATGTCAACAATTTTGTGTTTTTCTATCAATATGGGGTGCTGTGTGTACATTAATGAGGAAAAAAAAATGAACGTAAATGATTTTAGCAAATGGCTGCAATATAACAAAGAGCGAAAAATTTAAGGGGGTCTGAATACTTTCCGCACCCACTGTATAGTCATATTGAATGTGGCCCATGAAAACTCAAATGGAAATAGATTTTTTAACATTCTGTTCACTTTATGGTTACTGAGATATAAGTTGTTTCTGGCAAAGAATATGGCAAAGAATAAGTGTGAACACCAAGTTTTTCCCCAAATTTTTTAACCCTAAAAGGATGGTTTGCCCTCAAACGTCTTCAGAGTAAAAAGTCATTTTTCCAAACATAGCTATTTAAGTAACCTGGTTAAGAACTGACATGAAGCTAAATCTGTTTACATTCAAAATTCCCAAGGAGGATTCAATGAGAATGTATACTTGTGAATGGTCAGTTAAGGTCTCACACTGTCTGTCTGTGTTATAGCACACCAGCGCTGGTGCTGAGGGCTCCGGTCAGGCTCTTGCCTCTCCTGGCTCTTGTCTGGAAGAATTCCGCTCGGCTCCCTTCATCGAGTGTCATGGTCGTGGCACCTGCAACTACTATGCTAATTCCTACAGCTTCTGGTTAGCCACCATAGAGGACAGCGATATGTTTACGTAAGTACACACTTTATATTCTTGAGCAACTGGCTGAACTCTCATGTAGTTTCCCACCCTTTTAATGGATGCACCATTTTTTTTTCTTCCACTTCACACAGAATATATCACATATTAAAGCTTTATTTGTATTATTTCAAATGTTTATGCTGTATATGCCACGCCCTTGATGCATCTCAAAGCTACAGTAAAACCTCTCTGTAACCACAAGAGGTCACAATACCTTCTTTGTGATTTAGAAGCATTTGTACTGTATTTATGTCTCACTATTGTGTGAATCATTATTAAGTTAACACACCTAATAACCAATAACCAGATTAACTTGCAACAATTAGCAGTACAAATTAATTTTTCTTTATTATTGAGTTCAACTAAGAGACAACTAATAGAATTTGATTTTCCATCAACATTGCATCAGTGTCCACTTTACAAATTACATTATGCTTCATGGTACTGTAATTAATTACAAAATAATTACTTAAATATTACATATATCATGTTAATAAGTATTACTTAGGACTGATAGTACAAAAATGAAACGTAGCATATCATTAAATTAAACATTTATCGAATTTCATGTTTTATAATTAATTTAATAATTAGATAATTTAATAAATTAATTAATTAATCACTATATATGCAGTTTTGGAATATTGCTACAATCAAAATTGAAAATTGACCAGAATCTAAACAATTTCCTATGGAAGCCTGTTTCAGCAATTGTTTATATCAAAATTCTGGATTTAGTATCAGTTTAATATTGAATTCCAAAATCGTGTAGATGCATCAGACAGGCAATAATATAAAGTTAATAATAAATAAGTGAATAAATTAATGAAAATGAGCAATTGGGGTCTAATGACCTGCCTGATTTCATTGACAAAAGGGTCTGCCTGGATCATAAAATGCATTTTGTGAAGCAAATGTTAATTTTGTGAATCTAATATGTGCATTAAAATGAATAAGAAATGAATTGTTCCAAAACATTTCTTGAACGAAGTATCAATTTTGGGATAAAGACAGATCATTTCGTCCATGAAATTAGAGATCTTTCTTTCTTTCTTTCTTTCTTTCTTTCTTTCTTTCTTTCTTTCTTTCTTTCTTTCTTTCTTTCTTTCTTTCTTTCTTTCTTTCTTTCTTTCTTTCTTTCTTTCTTTCTTTCTTTCACATTTCAGTTGGTCAGCTACTTTTTTATTACTGAGGATTCTTACCATTAAATAAAATAATACTAAGATACGTATTTTCCTGTTCTCCTGGTAAATGTCTGTTTTTATTGTGGTTCCAGGAAACCTGTCCCAACAACACTAAAAGCTGGGAATCTACGAACTCACATCAGCAGGTGTCAAGTGTGCATGAAGAGGGTATAGAGAAGCCTCAGCATTGCATTTGCTCTTTGTGTTCCAGTTTTACGAACGAACGACAAACGTATGGTGCTACTTCTATGAAAAGCCATAGAAAAAACTTCAAGAACACACATAGAAAAATACCCGTCTCAACGTTTATAGCAATGGAACCTCAAGATCTACTGGCACATTTGCTTCATACCGAGCGCTTAACTAACATTGTTCCATTGTGTCTAATGAATGACACCTGTTTACACTTGCACTGAGTATATGTATTAGTAAGCAGGTAACCTCCAACAAGAGTCCGTATATGGATCGGATGCTATTCCGTACAAGCCTTCTTACATTTTTCAACTTTATTTATCATGACACTCAACAATATCAGATGCAGATATCTTGTTTATTTCTCTCTCAAACATATAATCAAGCAACACTAACATTATAGATTTGGATAGTTATTTTTTCTTACTTCACTGTCAGTAAGTTTGTCAGCACCCTCTTTGTATGATGTAGGAAAGATCCAGCTTTGTTGTAAATATAGTGCTCTATTTAGTTACTTAACACTCTGTCACCATAATCTCTTCAGGTAAATGCCATTGATTTTTGTTATACTTAATTATTTATAAAAACTTATAAGATGAGAGTTTAAGCACCAAGGGGCCTTTCCTTTCTACATTGATTTCTTTGTTAACCACTGCAAAAGACCTTCATGGCACATAAACTGTAATATTCTGCACTGTTTTTTTTTTTTTTGTTTTTTTTTTTTTTAAGCATGTGGTCTTTCGACTGAAACCTGCCATGTTTGAATCCGCATTTTGATGTGTATTTTTGTTAATGTGTGCTTGCGGCTGTGCCTGGTCCACTTTCCTTTTGGTGCAGAAAGGTTGTCATTACTCTTATGTAATGGCACAGTTTCAGTCTCAAGCTGTGTTAGAAATTGCCTCTTATACCCTCATGCACAATACCCTACATTAATATAGTCCACTTTTGATGGAGTGAATGAAAACGAGCGAGAGAATTCAGTGAGCCGGAAGGGCTGCCGCTTTTGCATAGTTTGTGCTTGATGTTTAATAATCAAAAAAAACTGTATTTTTTTAGGCTGGATCAAGCTAATGCGCATGCGCATACCTAAACTGAAGAGACGCACGTCTGTTTCTATAGAAACCGGTGATTCTAACGGCCGCTGAAGTGACGCGATGACTTTACCAGTCGGCGATTGGCTCTTATTTAGAAGGCGGGACTTATTCCGCCATATTGCGCGTTACACTTTCTCCAATTCAAAACAATACGAGTGACACGTCTTGTTTTATTCTATAGTCTTTGGTATACATTAGTTCTACACTCATTATTGTGGTGCATTATGGGATTGAATGAGTGCACTCGATGAGGTCCACCATGGTTTCGGACACCACTACAAATGGTTGTCCACTCAAATAGTTCCCTATGTAGGGTATAGGGGGCAGTTTCGGACACAGCCTCAGTTTTCCCATTATGCCATTTAACTTCCTATGAAAAGACACTACACTCTTAAAAATAAAGGTTCTTTATTGGCATACAAAGATCCATGGAACTTTTCCATTGCACAAAAGTTTCTTTATAGTGAAAAAAAGGCTCTTTAGATTATTGAAATGTTCTTTACACTAAGAAAAACATGGTTCTTTTATGAACTTTTCACCAAAAGAGCAACCAAAATGGTTCTATGGAATCGCTGTGAAAATGTCCTTTTGGAACCGTTAGTATTTTAAGAGTATATTGTCGATGTCTTTGCAGGTCTAACCAAACATATTCAGATGTTGAACATACAGTATGTCCAAGTGCACTATAGCGAGTCACCTCTGTTGCCTTTAAAAACATATATTTTGTCAGGAATTCAAGGTCATCACATCTTGTTTGTTGACTCCATTTATCACTCTGTTGACTTGAACGCATCGGCAAACTCACCTGACTTGATTCCTACCACATCTGTGAGAGACTCATCCAGAATTTAGGGTCTGTGTCTGAAGTAAGCATGTTCCCTCTTTAATTGTAATAGAATCATATTGCCTATAGATTCCGTTATATGTATTGAGTTTCTTTTGTCTTAATGCCTCAGATGCCAGACCAAAGAACCTGCACATGTCCCCCTTACACAGTGGATTTGTTGCTCATGATTTTTTTTTTTTTTTATCATTTTACACTGATAATACTTGACTCTCTGCAGTACTTGCTTTTACGAAACTTTCCCCAGAGTTGACCTTTTTTGTAGAATTTATCAAATTGTTCCATTAAGTAAATAGCTAGTTGTGTTTAAATTTGAAAGTGCCTTACATGAATCGAGATGTGAAGAGTCACGGATGTGAGCCCACACAATGTCACTGATCTTGCACACACCCGCTGTTGCTCTGTGCATTGATGTGTCCATGAAGTATTAATGGCTCTTGCTTTGGAATATGTCGATTAATACAGAGGTTGATTGAAATTTATGAAAATATATATTTTTTCAGTGTCAAATGATTTCAGTGATGCCCCCATTCTATACTGTGTTATACAATAAATTGTTTGTATAAATGTGTAATGCATTTGTCTTTTTTATACCAAAAAAGAGGGTTTTATATATATATATATATATATATATATATATATATATATATATATATATATATATATATATATATATATATATATATATATATTCCCCAAAAATTGTAGTTCACCCAGAAACAGAAGTTTCATCTGCTCACCAAGGCTACATTTATTTAATTAAAAATACAGTTAAAATATTGTGAAATATTATTACAATTTAAAATAACTTTTCTTTTTAAATATATTTGACAAAGTAATTTATTCCTGTGATGGCAAAGCTGAATTTTCAGCATCATTACTCCAGTCTTCAGTGTCACATGATCCTTCAGAAATCATTCTAATATGCTGATCTGCTGCTCAAGAAACATTTAATCTGTACAACTGTACAAAATATTTGTGTACAATATTTTTTTTTCAGGATTATTTGATGAATAGAAAGTTCAAAAGAACAGTGTTTATCTGAAATCTAATCTTTTGTAACATTATAAATGTCTTTAATGCCACTTTTGATTGATTTAATGCATCCTTGCTGAATAAAAGTATTAATTTCTTTAATTTCTTTTCAAAAAAATAAAAATAAAAATTCTTACTGACCCCAAACTTTTGAATGGTAGTGTATAATGCTACAGAAGCTTTGTATTTCAGATAAATGCTGTTCTTTAGAACTTTCTATTCATCAAGGAATCCTGAAAAAAAAGTACACAACTGTTTTCAACATTGATAATAATACGAAATGTTTATTGAGCAGCAGATCAGCATATTAGAATGATTTCTGAAGGATCATGTGACACTGAAGACTGGAGTAACGATGCTGAAAATTCAGCTTTGCATCACAGGAATAAAGTACTTTTAAATTGTAATAATATTTCACAATATTACTGTTTTTTACTGTATTTTTAATTAAATAAATGTAGCCTTGGTGAGCAGACGAAACTTATTTTAAAAACATTAAAAATCTTTGTGGTTCCAAACTTTTGGACTGTACTGTATATATATATATATATATATATATATATATATATATATATATATATATATATATATATATATATGTATATATATATGTATGTATGTACACACACACAGTTGTAAGAAAAAGTATGTGAACCACTTGCAGAATATGTGAAAGATTTTAAGAATAAATGGTTCACAAACTTTTGAATGGGATCATTTGAATAAATTCAGCTTTTTTTTTTTTTTTTTGACTTGTGGACTATATGTAAACATCTTTTATGTAAACTATCTTACTCATGACAGTACTTAACCAAAAATAACATGCATTTTTTATGATTTCTCTTATTTTGTTACAATTAATCACATTTTCACATTATCTGCAAGTGGTTCACATACTTTTTCTTGCGACTGTACACAAGATATTAAATGCTTTGGATATTATGACAATTTCTATACTAATACAAAAGATTACTTTTCAGACTTATAGATCAAATATTATTATTATTATTATTATTTTTAATCACACAGCATTGTTCTTTTGTATGTGTCTTTAAATGACTAATGTAAAATCCGGCAAAATGACAAACTTTAATATTCATACTTGACCTTCCGTACATTGGCCTGGAGAGGGCGCTCTAAGTACACAGTTTTTACAAAGTGGTAACCCTTACTACAGCTCATTCCTGTCAAGTACATATCATATTACAAAACAAGGCTATAAAGTTTTTTTTTTTTTTTTTTTTTTTTTTCCCAGATTATATTTCATAATATTTACATTGCTTTACAACTTCCAAATTCATTTAGCCCTCTATGGGACTAATTATACAATCACAGCTATAAAAAAATAAATTACTACATATTGTACATATATTTAAGACTAAAATCATTTTCCAAAATTAGTTTTCTTCATCTGACCTTTGACCCCCTTTTTTTAGGGTGCTGTCATTTATAACTGACTTTGTCCTATTAGAGTAAATTATTTTTGGCAAATTGTCTGAATATTCACACACATTCAAATCCATTTTCACAACCTGAAAAGTAGTAAAATCTTAGTATTTATCTAGTCTTAGTATTTAAAAAAACAAACAAACAAAAAGCTTTATTAACATTCAATTTCATCTTGTGCTACTATATTTCATTTGAAACTCATGTAAAAATGTCAAAAACTTGACTCAAATTCACAAAATAGTGAAACCATGTCTTTGTTTCAAAATGCATTAAAAAACATTGTCAATTGTCGATAATTCGATTTTGACCTGTTTTGTCATCAGTTTTGGTGCATTACTGCTTTCAGTGTTGAGGCCAATAGACAGTGGCATCTTTCCTGACCTCTGACCACATTTTTCAAACTGGCATACGATAATATACCAAAATCCACAACAATCTATGACTTATTATGTTATGTTATGTTCTTCATAGCTGTCATTACCCACACTGCTTCTATCCTCCTTGTTCTTCAACTTATATATATTTGTAATATATATATTTGGGTTGAACATTATTATTGTTTTTGAAATGCAATTTTCTTCACGTCATTTATAAATGACAATGTCCGATAAAGGTTAGAAACAGTTTGGGAGTTTTGATTTACCTCAATTACACAATTTTCATCCTGTATACTGTCAATGATAAAAGTCACAGTATGAGTCACAAAACATGTTTCACACATGTATCCTTCATACAGTATGTTTCACCCTGTATCCGAGACTCAGGAAGTGTGTGACTGCATCTGGATTTCCAAGAATATTTTCCATATAATTTGACAACATACTATGATGCCAGCTTTACATTTTCATGAACGCCCTTCCTTAATTCTGCTGAAGAAAGTAACTTTTCATGAAAAAGAACAAAGACAACCAGTCTGACACTTTCACAAAAGGTCTTTTTTTTTTTTTTTTTTTTTCAAAGGTTTCCTTGTTAGCCTTCCTAGAATGTTTAAAGATAATATCTAAGGATCTAAGGTCCGGCTGGCCTTCAAACATGCACGCTCATAATTATTGACCGATTAGCTGTCTCAGATTTTAAAGGGGTTGTTGATTATGATTTCAATTTTTTTTAACTGTAGTTAGCGTGTAATGTTTCTGTTTGGGCATAAACAACATCTGCAAAGTTAAGACACTCAAAGTTCAAACCAAAGGAAGATATTTTCTTTTGAAAATTAGCTGTTTAAGGACTACAACAAATGGCTGGTAGGGACTACAACGAGCTTCTTCCCATGTTAGTGACATCACTAACCCTAAAATTTACATAAACCCCCGAGAACAAAAGGTGTGTTCACGCGGCCTCGCAATTCCTGTAGTTACGAGATTCTAGCTTGTAAAAATCGTTCACGTCCTCGTAGAGATCGTAGTTACAGCTTGTAAGCTAGGAGTTTTCTGAAAGCTCCCACATGTACCACGTGGCCACTGTATCACCTGACCGCAGTAGATTCATTTAGGCGTTGATAGTGGTGCCATGGAAACGCTTAATTCCCAGTCAAAGGATGTGAACAGCTCCGAATATAACGTCACGTGTTGTCATTTCAAGATACCGGTAAATACGAGGTGAAGTGAACGCAGCTACACAACAAAAGGGGTGAGGCCATGTTGGGCTGCTTTAGAGAAGAGGAAGAGTTGTTGTAGTCAAGTGTTGTTGCTATACCGCCATTTTACGCCAGATTGCTTCACAAACGAGGGTCAATTCAGCGCTGGATTTGCACAAAAGATTGAATCAACTCCACAGCAACTACATAAATTACCGTTCAGAAACATCCAGTTGCATTCTAAAAGTTGTAACTTCTTCCTGAGTCTCTCCATCAGTGTCCGACTCCGGTTTGAGCAATGTAAGGCTGAACACCTTTACTGACAATCCTCATTTTGGTTGCATGAGATTCTCCAGCATTGTTGTTGTTGAGCAACCGAAACGCGAGCTGTTAAAGCTCCGCCCTCTTCTGGAAAGTGGGTCGGGAGCAAGTGGCAACCTCCCCCTGTTTCTCGTGAAGCCAATACGGAAGTGAATTAAACTGCAATTCATCGACTGGCCGCTAGGGACAGGCTGCAGAAGTGAGCAGAATCTCATTGACCATCATGTTAAATTAGCCAAGTTTACAGCAGAAAAAAACATGTTTACAGTCTGTCTGGTTCATATTGTGGTTTTGGTCTATACTGCGAATTTTGCCCTTCATGACAACTCTGAGGAAGGTGAATTTTTTTATAGCTCATCTGTTTAAATTATATTAAGCCTTAATGTTCTGCATAATTAAGGGCGTGGTCACTTGAGTGACAGGTATGCCGCTGCTGTCTGTGAGCCGTCATGTTACCTCAGCAGCTCATTTCAGCAACTGAATTTGGCATCTCAGTCGTATTTGTGCCTTTTTTCTGGATTATTTTATACAATATATGGCTTGCTGCACACTCGAGACAGATGTCAGTCTGTGTACATGTGCTCGTATGTGGGACACACGTTGTTGGATCGTCGTGGCATTGGCTAAAAGCTTTGTTCCTGAGATTTACTACAATGACAATACCAGGAGGATATACAACTCCGACAGCACAGCTTGGATATAACTAAAACTGCTGCACTATTTTGAAAAATTATACTTTGGACACGTGCTCATTAGTTTGAGAGAACATTTGAGAGATATACATCTGGTACATATATATATATTTTACCCAAGTGCCACGGATTGGATTCATCTCGCGATCTTTATTTCATTATAAAGGTATGAAATCCCATTTGATTTGTGTTATTTGCACACCCCACACAAATTAATTAGCCTATTGGTGTTGGAGCATCGATAACGTTATCGTAAAAAAATCACCGTAGATTGACAGTAATCCTTTAGTACTTTCTAATGATATTGCTATCTTTATTAATATTTTAGATAGTATGTAAGATAGATAGTTAGGGCAGGCGTGGTTTCAGCAACAAGTCGCATGGGCTCCAACTTCGTCCCGCCTCTTTGCCCATTTTAAGTTATCCATGAGTGACGTGCGGTCACGTGCAGCTAAGATGGCCGCGGCCTCATTTATGCGTCAAAACTGCTGTTCAGAACTCTATGGGTGACGTCACGGATACTACGTCCATATTTTTTTACAGTCTATGGTCGGGAGCAGCAGCTCATTTGCATTTAAAGGGACACACACAAAAACAGCCTGTTTTTGCTCAAACCCAAACAGGGGCACATTTGACAAGCTATTATCCCATCTGTGGGGTATTTTGAGCTGAAACTTCACAGACACATTCTGGGGACACCAGAGACTTATATTACATCTCTTAAAAGAGGCATTATAAGTCCCATTAAAAACACTCCCACTGGTCAGAATGAATTGGAGGACAGGACTGAAGTGTGCTACTTTTTAAAAGTGAATCTGTATTTCTGTGAGCAGGTTTTAGGCTTTTTCCGGGTTATCAGCATACTCTGATGTGTGTGAAGTGGTGTGTGGGAGCGCCTAGGCTCTGGGCCACGCACACAGATCAATGAGTGCAAGAAGAGATAACCTTTCTCTTTCATCTCTCTGTTTTTATAGGAATCTCATTCTCTTTCTCTCCCTCTGTTTGCCAGTCGGACAAACATAGCCTTTTACCCCATTCAGTCATGGGCTGCTGTTAAAATGACATGTATAAATGGGTGACCTTTGACCCTGAGCAAAGTAAGCTAGTTAGAAGAGTTTCAGGGTGCCCCTTGCAACATGTTTGTGTGTGTGTGTGTGTGTGTGTGTGTGGGGGGGGGTTATCAGCTTTGTTCAAGTAATAAACATTATGTGCCTTATTTTGGCTATATGTTTAAGTTCCTATCCCTCAGGGTGACATTGAGCATACAGTTATTTGAGTGTGGGTGTTTATGGGGTGAGAGGAGCAGCTGAGAAGAGTTGTGAAACTCTGTCGGTCAAAGGGAACACGCTGCAAAAGAGGAAGGCAGTAAATTGAGGTGAGGGGTTTGAGCTGTCACCTCTAGAAATGGGGACAAACAGACACACGATTCAGGAAAATGTACACAGCAGGCAAATATATTTATAACCAAAAATGGTTTCCTAACCTTATTAGAGAGCATGAGAGGGGGAGAGAGAGAAAGACAAAGCACAGAACAAATATTTCTGTGATTAGCCAATCAGCTGAATGAATATGGTCACACTGGTATGTGGAAGCATTGGTAAATGTTCAGTTCAAGCTCATTTTGGGAAACATTCTTACTAAATTGGACAAAATATTCAAATCACAACTTTTAATGATGGAAAATAAGTCCGTTTTTTTTATGACATACTTGACACAAGAAATGTGCCATTTATTGTGAAATATTCTGTTTTCTTCTTTTTCTTTCTTGAAACAAAATATTTCAAATACAAAAAAAAAAATAAAAATCACATACTCTCTTGAGTAGGTAATTATTCTGAATAAGTAATTACTTTGCGACCTCTAAAAAGTATGTTCTTTATAGTTTGAATGTGTGTAGTATGAACATAATCCGGATGTACTATATTTGCCATGTTGTCATGATCATGTGACCTATGACTGCCATTCACAAATCATCTCCCATGGCCTCATGGGATAGTAAACTGTCACACTTCAGAATCCAGGAACTTTTTGGCTACTCTTTTATGAGTAATGTGAATTCAGACATATTTTGTCACATACTGTTTTTCGCCTACTGTATAGTATGGAAGTATGCGATTTCGGATGCAGCCCATGTTTATTGGGTCCTATCCCAAATGATACTTCATCTTTAGTAATATCCCTTTAAGATATTTGCTTAATGATATCAGCCTCCAGGAAGTTACATCATGTTTGAGAGAAAACAGTAGTACAAACCTCAGTAAGTGTCAGCAATGGATTCTTCAAAGTTCTCTTATTAAAGCCAATTTGTGGCCTTTGTAAGATGTTTTCTGAAAGTCTGTAAGTACCTTTATAAATACCTTCTTTAAGGGATAATTTACCCAAAAAAAGAACATTTCCTTACTTTTTTTAATTCTGTGGAACACAAAATAAGATATTTGAATGTTGATTGTACACCCCCCCCCCCAAAACATATTTTCTGATCATTTTCTGAATTTTTTTTTCAACTATGCCATTAAAATATTACATAAACATATGCATTGTTTAGAAGTTAACTGTGCAAGTTAAATGAAATCCCCTTGCGGTCATTGTTAATGTTTCTTATGTACAATGTAGAAATGTGTTGTGCATAAATCCCATACTGAACTGTAATGCTACAACTTGTCTCTTTGTTGTAGTGACTGTTATGTAAAATTATCTGTTTTGCACTTGCACAGTTCTGTTCAGATTATTGCATGCTGTGAATAAATCATATCCTAACCTTGGCTAAGGCTGTATTTGTTCTGTTAGCACTGCTGAGCGTTTGATAAGCTTTGTACATTTCTGTAGCCTTGTGTTAAAACCGGTCTATCTGATACAATGATTCTATGCCTTAAATGCTCATGCTATGGATTCGCAGGATGTTCCTCCTCCTCCTCACCCTGCTTATCTTTTGCCAAGAGCACACAAAGGGCATGTCTCAACACTCCACACTCTTTTCCTTTTTTCCTAAGGTTATTCAATTCTTCCAAACAAAGAGATGTTTCTACTGCCCTGTGCCCATGGAGTCGTGAGTCATGAGGGAAGACTGGGGTGAATTTTGGTCTAGTGTAGCTCGAGGCATGCTGGCACTGCCAATTCCCACTGCTGTATCACCTGAGTTCACCTGTGACTGCTGTGGGCATGCAGAAACATACATCAGCTCCAACAATTTATATGTAAAATGGGTATGATCTGATTTTTACTATTGTTTTTCCGTGTAATCAGTTGATTTTAGACATTCACATTCTCATAATGTGTGTTTTTTGCCAGGATAAATTGTTGTAGATTATTCTGTGTTTAAATATTGAACTCCTTTCCTGGCTTATATGCCAAAATATCAGTAAACCATTTGTAGTTTTTGATTTTCTTTGTGTGTCTGTGGCACATTCAAAACTCTATCAACCAATAGAATGTAACAGTCAACAGTAACAGTCTCGGTGTAAATATGCTGTATATTTTCTCCATAGGGGAATTGGTTTTTAATGATAAACCGTTAACGACAGATCTACTACAAGGTTGTTAATTGATGGTATATATGCTGTTGTTGAAGTTATCAGCCCACATTATTTCAACTTATTTTCTAAATAATAGTGTTCAACACTAGAATTCTAGGTGAAAAACTACATTACCCATGGTTCTGCAAATAAAAAAACTTTAGCAAAAGAACTACCCACTTCCAGGAGGAGCTGCAAATGATGCTCTCAAACTACTAAAATGTTTATATATATGTGCCTATTTTGCAATAAATGTAAAATGTATTGTTTCCGTATACATAATAAACATATTTAAATTAATTGTTTTATGTTTATCCAATGCTTCATGGCATTGTAGATCTTTACTTCACTACAATTTTGTACTTTTGCTTTTTTGTCAGATTTTTTTGTTACTTATGATTCACCTCATTGCTGATTGGTTTGGTTCATGGCTTATAACTCATAATGAAGACTTTAAAGGTGCCGTAGAACGTCTTTTCAAAAGATGTAATATACGTCTAAGGTGTCCCCTGAATGTGTCTGTGAAGTTTCAGCTCAAAATACCCCATAGATTTTTTTATTAATTTTTTGAACTGCCTATTTTGGGGGATAATTATGCACCGATTCAGGCTGCGCGGCCCCTTTAAATCTCTCTGCCCTCCCGAGCTCTCGACTATAAGTGCAGTTATACAGTGAATAAACAAAGTTCACACAGCAAACCCTCAAATGGACCTTTACAAGATGTCCATCATTCATGCTGCATGCATGCATCGATTCCAGTGAGTATAGTGTTTATTTGGATGTTTACATTTGATTCTGAATGAGTTTGAGGCTATATGCTCTGTGGCTAACGGGCTAATGCTACACTGTTGGAGAGATTTATAAAGAATGAAGTTGTGTTTATGAATTATACAGACTGCAAATGTTTAAAAATGAAAACATCGATGGCTCTTGTCTCCGTGAATACAGTAATAAACGGTGGTAACTTTAACCACATTTAACAGTATATTAGCAAAATGCTAACGAAACATTTAGAAAGACAATTTACAAATATCACTAAAAATATCATGATATCATGGATCATGTCAGTTATTATCACTCCATCTGCCATTTTTCGCTATTGTTCTTGCTTGCTTACCTAGTCTGATGATTCAGCTGTGCACATCCAGACGTTAATACAGGCTGCCCTTGTGTGATGCCTTGAACATGAGCTGGCATATGCAAATATTGGGGTCATACATATTAATGATCCCGACTGTTACGTAACAGTCGGTGTTATGTTGAGATTCGCCTGTTTTCTGGAGGTCTTTTAAACAAATGAGATTTATATAAGAAGGAGGAAGCAATGGAGTTTGAAACTCAACGTATATCTTTTCCATATGTACTGAACACTTGTTATTCAACTATGACGAGGTAAATTCAATTTTTCATTCTAGAGCACCTTTAAAATCCCTATGGAAAAAATAATAATGAGGAAGAGTGGGCAGGCTCTGTTGCACTCTACAATGTGAGTTTGGGGCAGAGCTATTTGTTTGTCTGACCAATTCCTCCTTCGCCAGGAGTTTGACTGACAGTTGATCTAACCAATCATAACACCGAATCCACCATTTTGGGTGACAAACAAACCAGACAGGTTTAGTAGATTATCGGTGGACTTGAACTTGAAAAATGGTGTATTGACATCTTTCCGCGGTTGAAACAACATACCTTCTGATGCTCATTCATGTTTATTTCATGCAAAAACTAGGAAGAGATGATCAAATTAAAGAGGCACAAAACGGTATTTATTGTTTGAAAGACTTTGAAAGTGTTTGTAAAGCTAAGCGTTGTCAGTGTCCTCATTATCAGTGTCCTCTCTAAAATGTATTTTTTCACTGTATGAGAACATGAAATGTGGCATAAGAGCGCCATGGCTTGTTGGACGAAGCAACAGTAACTAAGGTGGGTGGGTCTTTGCGTAGGGTCAACTGAAGACAAGGGAGTGATCAGTAGACCTGTTTGAATACAGTCATTATCTTTGCCATTTTGTTTGATGGTGGTAGGCGTGTCGAAATTGCAAACTTAATTTTTTAACACTGCTGTCTTTATACTGTACTTGTCTTACAGATGGAATTATTTAAGTATCTAAGTATGGAAGTATCTAAGTTGTGTAATTTGGGTGAAAAGATCCAGATAGTGTCCAAAACTAACACTTGGCAGGCAAAAGCGAGTAAAAATAGGCTTTGGTTTGCAGATAATTTTATTAGGAACTGTAGACAATACATGGCTTGGAATTGGATAGTGAACGATCCTTACTTATATAAAATATGTGCATTTACTTAAAGGGGTAATTCAACGCTGGCAAGATAAGCTTTTAATAAAACTTGGCTGTCTACGCTTATATTCAGCAATATTACAGATTTGATTGCACCGACACTATTGGATGAGAACTCAACTTAGCTGGATGATGACATCACTGTTTTCTGCAGAGCTGCTTTATAGCTGAATTAAACTCATTTCATAATTGATGTACTTTACACAGTTACTGAACCCGAAATGAATCAACACTGAACTGATTTCAGCTGAATAATGACTGTTTACTATTGTCTTTTTAGAGCTGCATGTTTTACAGCAGATTTGAATTCTGTTTGCATCACTGAATCATTATTTTCCTGTTTATCACTGTAAGCTGCTTTGAAACAATCTGTATTGTATAACGCACTACATAAATAAAGGTTACTTGACTATGCAGTAGACTAGGAAGTTCAATCTGTAGTTTTCACAAAAGCACTGAAGCTGCCAAAAGTCTGGTGGATAAAAGTCTGCCGGATGATGCAAAACGCATAATGCTGCATCATCTGGCAGACTTTTGCTGACAAATAAATGGGTGGATCTGGGTGCAAGTAACTTGGAGAAAAAGTATACATTGTTCATTTACATATAATACCAACATTGTAACAGTTTCAAAGCTGGTTGAAAATTGGGAACAGGGAACAGGCAGAGTCATAGTCAGGGTACAGGCAAAGGATCGAGGCAGGCAGCAATGGGTCGTAAACAGGAATCAGTCAAGAACAGGAATAAACAGGAAGACAGGGAGATAACACTTAGAATTGCACACTGGGGAAAACAAGACTTTGCGGTGAGGTGGTGTGTGTGAAAGTCCTTTATAGTCCTGGTAATGAGCTGCAGCTGGGTGTGGTGATTAGTGTGGGGTGTGTGAATGTGACTGGCAGAGAGGATGATGGGGAATGTAGTCCGGGAAGTGACAGGAACAGACGGTGATCATAACAGGCAATCAGCTTGGGGAAATTAAATGTACATCTTTGTGTATTTTTGTGACCAGTTTGTACAAACTTGATGAATTACTATTAAAAAGAAAAGCTGTACATTAGTTCACAAATAATATATATTGTTTAAATTATTACTGCCTTTTGGAATAATTGTTACTTTTTATTTTGGAATAAATTAAAAAATTCGTAAAAACACTAACTTTAACTTTAATTTATACTTGGATTTAATAGAAAATTACATAGTTATTGCAAAAAATACAAAATAGAATTATATTTGGTCTCTGTTTTTTATGTAATGTTTATTTAACCAGGAAAATTAAGAATAAGAGAAATAAATTTACATTTGATTTTTAATTATTATTATTTATTTTTTTGTTATATAAAAACTTTGCATCCTCATTTAAAATAATAATAATAATAATAATAATAATAATATATATATATATATATATATATATATATATATATATATATATATATATATATATATATATATATAGACTGAACTAATTTAAGCTCTGTTACTAGGGGCAGGTGGACACAAGGTCACTTTTTACTGACTGATCGTGTCCTTCTGTAACCCTCTGACCACATGGCCCCTAGCATGTGCTAGCCACAACTACAAATCAAAGTTATACGGCCAGATACAGTATGTTCATGTGTGTGCACTGAATTTGTAAAGCAAAATCCTGCAGGACATTCACACTGTTGTGCACATGAAAGTGTCATGGTAGTTTTCTGTCAACCTGCTCTCATAACACTACAGCATGCATTTTATAGCCGTGGCGCTCTGTGGCTAGTGTGTGGAATAGGTCTGTAAATCGTTTTAAAGGCTGCCTCTCATTTAGCGCTCAGACATTGGTGTCGCACAGCCTCTGGTTCATTGTTGACATGTAGTGATTCTATAGCTGCATATGTGAAATGTGGAATGACTGGGTATGTTGGTTGAATTATTAATCAGGTGGAGCACTGCCAATAAAACATCTATGAAGTCTTCTTCACCACAGCTTCCCGTTTGTTAATTCTATTAAACATTCTTTTCAAAACAACTGAATACTCCAGTGCTTTTCTTTTTTTCTTTTGCACTCCAACTTATTGTTATTGACTTGAACCTTTCAAGTCACAGAAATAGAGAATCGCTGGAAGCTCTCTCTGTCTCATATTAGAGTACTACCGGGTTCAGGCAAGGTATTTGAGCACGGCGTGAGCGAGCTGTTTCAGGACTGGAAGATTGCCCCCATAGCTATGTGCATGTGCCAAACAGCTCTCAATCTGCCAAATAACTCTGCTGTTGGCAAAACCCAAACAGAAACCTTCCCCCCAGCACATGTGCTGAAAAGACCAGAAGGCTGGTTTATGCTGGTTAAAGCTAGATTGGTTCTGGTCTAGTGGTGTGCAGGGGAAGCTGGCTGACCAGCATGATTTTCTGCTATTTTTTTTGCTGGTTGACCAAGTTGGTTAAAGATTTATGCACGGGGGTCTTGTAGATCTATGCTCCAACATTTTCATTGGGGCTAGTTGTCACACATGTATATTTTTTTAATATGTTGTGATTTTGAAGAATTTATTCATTTAATTTTAATTTTTTTATTTATTTATTTTTTTGGTTAGAACAATGATTTCATACAGTATGTTTCTATCCAGAGACAAAAAATAAAAAATAATGCCTGTCAATGGTGAGTGAACAAAGAGTAATAGATACATATATACACATTTAAAAGTTTTGAGTCAGTAAGAATTCTTTTTGAAAGCAATTAATACTTTTGAGTAAAAAATGCATTAAATTGATCAAAAGTACGGAAGAGGATTAGGGCCAAGCAATAATAAAAAAATAAAACCATCTCGAGATTAAAGTTGTTAAATTTCGAGAAAAAAGTTTAGATAAAATGTTGAGAATAAAGTCATTAAATTACGAGAAAAAAGTCATTAAATTACGGGAAAATATTCATTCAATTATGAGAAAAAAACTCGTTAAATTTCAAGAAAAATGTCGACATAAAATGTTGAGAAAAAAGTCATTAAATTACAAGAACAAATTTGTTAAATTACAAATTTGTTCTCATAATTTAATGACTTTTTTCTCGTAATTTAATGACTTTATTCTCAACATTTTATCTCGACTTTTTTTCTCGAAATTTAACGAGTTTTTTCTCGTAATTTAATGAGTTTATTCTCAAAATTTTATTTAGACGTTTTTCTCGAAATTTAACGAGATTTTTCTCGAGATTTAACAACTTTAATCTCGAGATGGTTTTATTTTTTTTATTATTGCTTGGCCCTAATCCTCTTCCATCCAAAAGTGATAGTAAATAGTTATATATTAAAATAGAAAACAGTTATTTTTAAATGGTAATACTATTTTACAATATTACTGATTTTACTGTATTTTTTTTTTTTTTTTTTTTAATCCAATAAATACAGTCTTGTTGAGCATAAGAGACTTCTTTCAAAAACTTTTGGAGCTTTAGCAGGTCTTTTCAATATGGTACTGTATCCCGCTCATTCCTCCGTCAACACTCAACAACTCTTCTGGAAAAAGTGGTGCACACAACCAGAGGACAGACAGGATACTGTTGTTAAAAGTCACTGCAATCCTCAAGTCAAACATGGCTTAATTCCACTGCTTTGCAAAGCTTCAAGCTTCATAACTTAAATGTTGACTAACCCTGCTGAACAGACCAGCTTTAATGCCCATGCTGGTTTGGTGCTTCTCTGTTCACGAGTTAAATGTAACTGTTGAAGCAGGCCTCGCCTAGGTATCCTTCTGGTTTAGGGTTAGTTCACCCCAAAATTAAAATTATCCCATAGTTTACTCACCCTCAAGCCATCCTAAGTGTATATGACTTTCTTCTTTCAGTCAAACACAATCTGAGTTATATTAAACAAATATTCTGCCTCTTCCAAGCTTTATAATGGTAGTGAATAGTATCTGAGGGTGTATTCACACCAGGAAAGTCCACTAGTTTATTTGCTTTGGTCTGTACCAAATACAATGTTGCTGTTTTTTTTGTTTTTTTTTGTTTGGTGTGGTTTGCTTTCACACTGCCTTTTTGCAAGTGAACCAAAAATTGTAAACAAAACCACACATGTGCTAAGGTCATCCATTCATTGGACAGAAATTCAACTGTACCAGAGTTCGTTTGGAACCAGACCGAGACCACCTCTTCAGCTGGGTCTCGGTACGGTTGTTTGTTCCGCACCCGAGTACGACTGCTGTATTCACACCTGCCCAAAAGATCTGCATCAAGGGGGATATGAACTTGAGTTTGATTCAATCAAACCAAACAAGACAGGTGTGACCCTGATTTTGAAGCCCAATAAAGCACATCCATCCATCATAAAAGTAATCTATACGGCTCCAGGGAGTTAATAAAGTGTTTTTGTAAGAAAAAATCCATAACTTTCCGGTAACGTTCGTCCGCGCATTCACAAGAGAGTTGAGTTCTGGCTTATGACATATGATGTAGGAGTAGCGTAAGCTTAGGTGAGAGTCGACATCTCTCGCACTTCAAACAAATAGGGCTAGGCAACAAACTCAAGCTTCTTTTTAAAAACTCAAACTCAAATTTCTCCTTAAAAATTCTCGTTTTAGACTTCTAATTCATGACCGGTGTTTTGTTTTACTCCATCCTCTGCGCTTCCGTGTTCGTCAATACGTCAGGTCAAAGTTCAGTGATCAGCCAGTGATTCTAGTTCATAAAGTTATAAATATGATTATTTTTCTTTAAAAAAAAACACATAGCTTCGCTTCTGAAGGGCTTTATTGACCCCTGGTGTCATATGGATTACTTTTATGATTGATGGATGTGCTTTTTGGGTATCAAAAAATTGGTTACTATTCACTCCCATTATAAAGCTTGCAATATAATTCTGATTGTGTTTGACTGAAAGAAGATAATCATACACTCCTATGATGGCTTGAGGGTGAGTAAATTATGGCATTATTTATTTTTTTTGGGTGAACTAATCCTTTAAGCAGACTTTTGGGGATACCACTACCCAAAGCTACTAAATAGTGGCCTCTTGTAAAAAGTTTGTTCAATATCTCAAACTATGAGTGATTTTTATGGTTTGGTTAGAATGGTTTCTTCCGACAGTGTTGATGACAGCTGGTTAGTCTGCTCTTGTTGTAACCATGACAAGAAGGCTGTTTTGAGTATGATCTACTTCATTTAAACCCATCACAAAACCTCTACCCAGAAAGCAACATACTGAGTGTTATATATTGCAGTAAATGTTTGTGTATGCAGCACAATTTGATTCGGCTCAAGCTCACTCTTTGCCTCAGTAATGAAGTCTGTGACAGATTAAAAAGGCTGAAAAGATCCCTAAACTTTTTCAACCTAGTGAATGCGTCAGCCAATTGGTTCATGACCTTCAGTTACAAACAAACTGAACCTTCTCCTTTTTTTTTTTTTTTTTTGGCACACTCGCTATTAAAGATTGTCTCCAACTGTGTGGACTGAAAAATGTGTACTTGGTAATTGCGTCTTTTGCAGTAAGCATTAGTATCAGTTGAATTAATTAAAATGATTAAATATTCATGAGCTCCATGTAGAGCATTTTTTTTTTTTTTTTCATCTCAGAAAGACTTACTGTGTGTACTTGTGTAAAGCTACAGTACCATGATGGACGACTAGGTTATTTTCTCATTCAGTGCATGTGCTTTTATACGAAAAAGTCCCAGCAGACCTCTGAAGTGACCGCAGTGTGACAGACCTGTGTATGACCTTTGATCAGGCCAAAATCAAATAAAAAGGCTCATACCCTGCATTACCACCTAACCAGTTTTTTTCTGATCAGGAATTACTCTTTTATACATAAACGGCACACGCATTCCACAAATCCCACTGCCAAACTGCCGATGAGCAATGAAAGTTTAGGACATGTGGGGATGAAATTACAGGCTGATCTGATATGGGTGTCACAGGGTTCACTGTTGCATAGCACTCCAACTCCTTAGTTCCACGTCACAGCTGGGATACTGGGAAGTGCGGCTTGACACAAGGTCACATAAGAGAATCATGGGGCCGTCTAGACTTTCCAGGAATTCAAATGTGTTGCAAAGGATGTTAACACAAAGCAACAGCAATCACAACATGGCCAACTTTCAAAGGCTCACGTGTTTTTAAAATTCCCAGGGATTTACATTTCTCTGTAAACTACACACAGTGTCAGAGTGCACACATGTCCAGTACGGACATTCTGTAGTTGCCTAACAATGATCTTTAATGCCAGTGTTCTTTTATTAAATAATAGCATGCTAATGATAGCATGTGGAAATACAGTATATGTCACCGTTAATAGATAATGATTGTTAATGAATGTATGTATGTCCACTGTTTAAAAATATTTTATCAAATCAATTCATGTAACATCTTGTTCAAATTAAATACATATTTTATTATTCATCAATTATGATTATGATGAATAAAAGTTAATATTGTGCAATTTTATTAGAATTTAAAATAACTTTTCTTTTTTTAATATATTTTAAGATAATGGTTTGGTGGAGTTTTCTGGTGTTTAAATTAAATATCAACTATAGAGTCTTTTTCAAACTGCAGTCAGAAGTCTCTATTTCATTTTAAGTGTGCTTTATTTCCATGATAAAAACTGAACATTTGTACTGCCAAAGCAAAGGCAACTAGGCTGTGTACAACATGTAACCCTTTTATGCATAGAGGTCACTACAGTGGACAGCAATAAAAAAAGCCATTCCTTCTATCTTAGGAGACTCTTGCAGGTATAAAAAAAAAGTAGCATATTAACATCAAGTAACATCTAAGGAGTCATATCATTGTTAAATTTTCCAAGTATTGATTTTAGATTGGGAGGATATTTTGATTGTTTCTGCTCTGCCAGCCACAAGACCACACTGAAAGTGGTGAGTATGTAGTAGAAATCAGCAATGGTGAGAGAACATTGTGCTGGACACTTTTTTCGTCTTCAAACCAAACTTGGGTCTTCAGCCGACAAAGTTTAAATTCTGTCTGGCTAGCATACTTCCTATAATGCGGTCCCACTTTATATTAGGTGGCCTTAACCACTATGTACCTACATTTAAATTAATCATTTGATACGATGCACTTATTGTGTGCATACATGTTTTACATTGTACTTGTATTTTAAAAAATACCTGCATGTAAATACATCTGTAATAAATTTCTAAATTACATTTATAATTACACTGTTGACACATCCCTTAAATGTGCCATCGAACGTTTTTTTACAAGATGTAATATAAGTCTAAGGTGTCCCCTGAATGTGTCTGAATAGTTTCAGCTCAAAATACCCCATAGATTTTTTTAAATAAATTTTTTTAACTGCCTATTTTGAGGCATTATTAGAAATGCGCCGATTCAGGCTGCGGCCCCTTTAATTGCTTGCGCTCTCCGCTAACATTACACACTGTTTGGGGGATTTATAAAGAGTGAAGTTGTGTTTATGAATTATACAGACTGCAAGTGTTTAAAAATTAAAATAGTGACGGCTCTTGTCTCTGTGAATACAGTAAGAAACAATGTTAACTTTAACCACATTTAACAGTACATTAGCAACATGCTAACGAAACATTTAGAAAGACAATTTACAAATATCACAAAAAATATCATGTAATCATGGATCATGTCAGTTATTATCGCTCCATCTGCCATTTTTCGCTGTTGTCATACCACCAAACCAACCTTACTCGTATCCCACCTCAAAAGCAGCAAAAGTGTTTTGCAATACAATATGAACACAATAAGACCACTGTTATTTTTTGATGTAAGTACACAGTAGTTAAAGCCTCCTAATATAAAGTGGGACACATAATGTTTATGCGTTAGGTCAGTAGACGGAGAGTAGGCGGTCTTTTGCTCTTTTGACCACATGAGTGTTTACTCTATGAGATTAATCCGGTCGAATGCGTTTTTGACTACCTCTGGAAGTGGTTGAAAGTGGACAAGCTCAAAACATTTTACACCACATTTATACCTGTATTTAGCGGTTTCTACTTGTGATCACATCCACCAAAACACATCTTAATACCAGGTGAAAAAAGGGCCATAGAGGAGAGCTAAATTTGTCCATTTTGAACATAATCAGAATTATCAGCTAACAGGGATAAATCAATATACTTCAGAAGCGTGAGTGTTTTCTACATAGTCTAAGTTGGGTTTCCACAGAGTTGTACCTTCACCGGTTGTAGTGATCTTTGATGGAATCATGTCCTCATTGATATCAAAGACGTGACATTCAACTTCTATGAAACAAATTAGAAGAGACAATAAATGACTATGAATTCACTGCTGATTATATGGTTCACTGCTTTCTGGCTGGAAGTGTAGACTAAGGCTGATTAAAGCAAACTCTATATCACACTCAAGTGACTCTATGACACCTGGATAGGGGCCTGTAAGCAAATGGTCTGTTGTGTGTTACTCAATATATTTGAACGACTAAACTGATCGATTTATTTATCCTTTTAAGGTCACATATATCAAATAATGACAAAACATGTTTAATGTTCTTTTTTTTCTTTTCCAGAAGTTGTTAGAAGACACACAAAGTAAACATAACTTCATGCTCAAACAAACAGAAGGAACAGTCAGCCTCAGTGTAAAAGTCATGTGTGCAGCACACTGGCTTAGGCTAGTTTTTTTTTAGTTTTTTTTTTTTTTTTTTTGACATTTGTCTAATTTTTTAATACATTCTGCAGGGAGAAAGCATGTCAGTACATGAAATGTCATGTATACATGACACATCAATATAAGAAATGTCTGAAGATCATCAGAAGAACTCATAATAAATATAATTAAAATGCAAAGATCAGCACTTGGTATAACATGCTATCAAAACCTCTATCTATCATGTTCACAACTGACAAAGGCAAAGTGTGACAAATAGCACAGTTATAAAACATAACTTCAAAAGTGTGCTACTGTTTGACGTCAAAAAAAAAACAAAAGAGTGCCAAAGAGAGACTATGTGAAACACAGTGATGTAAGATAAACCAGAGTGGTGTGTCAAGATCCCTATTGCTTAATGCTACACTACACTAGAGAGTCAAACTCACACCTCTTTACAAAGGTGAAATATGATGACATCAAATCAGATCAAGAGCGGCTGATATATTGTCTGTTTCAAAGCTTACTGAGCTGCCTTGTTGTTTACTGCCTACTTAGGTGCATTCAAGTGCAGCATTCTAAATGAAATAACTCATATGTAACTGATTTGCTCTCAGTGCTCTCATGCAAAATGCACAGGAGATTTGACTTTGAGTTTGCCGTTAGCATGTTGCTAAGCTAATGATTCGATACTTTAATAAGCACAGAAAGGGCATAAATATCGGGTAAGGTAGTACATTTTTCAACTGAATGAATAAGTTAAAGGTGCCATCGAATTGTATATTGAATTTACCCAGGCATAGTTAAATAACAAGAGTTCAGTACATGGAAATGACATACAGTGAGTCTCAAACTCCATTGTTTCCTCCTTCTTATATAAATCTCATTTGTTTAAAAGACCTCCGAAGAACAGGCGAATCTCAACATAACACCGACTGTTACGTAACAGTCGGGATCATTAATATGTACGCCCCCAATATTTGCATATGCCAGCCCATGATCGAGGCATTACACAAGGGCAGCCAGTATTAACATCTGGATCTGTGCACAGCTGAATCATCCGACTAGGTAAGCAAGCAAGAACAACAGCAAAAAAGATGGAGCAATGCAGATGGAGATTTAGCAATGATAACTGACATGATCCATGATATCATGATATTTTTAGTGATATTTGTAAACTGTCTTTCTAAATGTTTTGTTAGCATGTTGCTAATGTACTGTTAAATGTGGTTAAAGTTAACATCGTTTCTTACTGTATTCACGGAGACAAGAGAGCCGTCGCTATTTTCATTATTAAACACTTGCAGTCTGTATAATTCATAAACACAACTTCATTCTTTATAAATCTCTCCAACAGTGTAGCATTAGCCGTTAGCCACAGAGCACTATCAAACTCATTCAGAATCTATGAGTTATAAATAAATACAATACTCACATAATCCAATGTATACATGCAGTATGCAAGACGAACACTTTGTAAAGATCAATTTTGAGGGTTTTATTAGCTGTGTGAACTTTGTTTATACAGTGATAGAGTTGAAAGCTTGGGAGGGGGTGGAGAGTACGATTTAAAGGGGCCGCAGCATGAATCGCCGCATTTCTAATTGTGCCTCAAAATAGGCAGTTAAAAAAATTAATTAAAAAAAATCTATGGGGTATTTTGAGCTGCAACTTCACAGACACATTCAGGGGACACCTTAGACTTATATTACATCTTGTAAAAAAAACGTTCGATGGCACCTTTAATTGACATTTTGCACGCATTCTCCACCATTTTGGATGCCCCCCCCCCCAAGTTATCGGGTAAAGTACCAGTAGATGTGCATAATATGCTGCCTATGTAGTCAATGTCACCAGTTAACAACTGTTAATGTGTTTATCCACAGCGAGCTGTTTAGTTTGAACTGATTGCGTAAAAGATCTGCTATGATATAAATAATTATATGAAAGCATGGGAAACAAAACAAATTACCCTGATCTTTGATTCCAGCAAGGCTTTGTTGATTTACTGCTCTCAAGATAGGAATGAAGCAAGGTGTGGCAAGAGAAGGCATGGTTTAGATTTACACACATGCAAACATGCACACACATTAAAGTAAACAGGTTTCAGGGCAGGGTGGGGCTCTTGGCCCAGGTGTAATGTGTCATGACTTTTCGGTGGTTACATTCCAAAATCATAACAATAACCTGCTCGTCTTTGAGTTGTTATGAATAGAAGATATAATCTATTACCACAAGGGAAGAGGAACAGAGAAGAGCAGAGAGTCACCGAAACTAGCAGACAGTGGAGACTGTCATTATTTTAAACAAAGAGCCATGGGTTAGTTGGAAGTGAGAGCTTACAGTGGGGTCCAAAAGTCTGAGGCCACATTGAAAATCTGGGATTCAAAATCCAGTTTAAACCTGGATATGAACAAAAACATTTTAGGATTTATTTCTAGGTCACTAATCAATTATTTCTGACATTTGTTAAAACATGTGTTTTTCTTGCTTTTATTGAACCATAAAAGAAGACAGTTCACTCAAATTCCCACAATGGTGAACGTTGTTCCTGGAACAACATTCCAATCATCCAATCAGATTTGAGGGGCAAGGTTACAGTTTATGTCAAGTTTAGGGGCGGTTTACACGACACTGTTTTCAACTAAAAACGGAAAACTTGTTCATTCACACGACAATGGTGTTTTGATGGACTGAAAATGCAAACTTTTGAAAACGGGTTTTTGAAAATGCTACCATTGTCATCTCTGTGTAAACTGCAAAAATGCGTACTGCGTGTTTAGTCTATCCACCTAATTTTCAAAGCAAAGGTTAGGTGTTTTCTTTAGTTATTTCCTTGGATCCGTATGAATGGGGATAGTTTTGATAACATTATCATCTGTACAAAGAAAAACTGTTCCGTTTTTAGTACATTGTTGTTGTGCAAACTTACCCTAAAAAACCTGGTGTTTGGTGCTTCTACATCAGTGTTTAACAGGATATATTTGCTTTACTATGGGTGTGGATGTTTGTAATTAAGGCCCCAAATATACTCTTCTAGCTACACAAACTTCAACTTTGTCAAAACGCAATTCATAATAAACAGAATTCCAATAGGGTCCTCACACCGCCGGTGCTCAGGCTCTAATGAATCATTGGTCCACATTGCATTCTCAGCGTTGAAGCATAATATTGTGGGAAGGTAAGCATGATTTTGCCAAAACAGACATATTTTGTTGGTCTTGGAATAACATTCCTGTCTGAAAATTTAGTATTAACTCTATCCCTGCCCCTAAACCTAACCCTACCCATAACATATCCTAAAATCAAAGGGAAATGATAGGTGAATAACAAATATCTTTGTGTCCTTAGGCAGTTGTTTTCATCCTTTCATTTTGGTGAAACTGTATTCTTCATACAACCACATGAATTTCATAACTTCATAACAGTCACATACTGACAGCACGTGAGCTGAAAGAAAACTGTTAGTCCACCCACACAAAGTCCAGCTACAGACAAACAAATACATCCATCCACAAGCAGTGTTTGTTTTCCACTGAAGACAGAAATCCAGAAAGGAATGATGCTGGCATCCATATTAATGTTTGCCTCTACAATGTCTATCATTATGAATGTATTAATTTATGCAGAAAACTCTCCTTCTGAGTGTTTGCATACACTGAAAAAATGGTGTAGAAACAGTTTTCACTCTTCTAATAAATTTAATTTTAAAATTTCTAATGAATTTAATAAATAATCACAAAGAAACGCCAAGCACACAGTTAATTAAACTTAAATACTCATGAGCTTTATGTTGCTTTCACATTCAAATTTTTGTATAAAGACGTTGCACATGAACCCCCCCCCCACATGAAGCTGTAATTAAGATAATTTTGATTTGGGATGTCATTAACTTCATCATCAAGTCATCATCTTGGAGTTTAAATGGTAGGTTTTATTAATTTTTCCAAATACTGAACCTTGTTTGCGTTTTGGTCATTTATGTTTACATGTAACAGTAACAGTTTAACCCTTAAATACATACCTCGGGTCTTTAGTGACCCGGGACGTCTTTCACTATCCTCCTCCTCGTTCATTTTTTAAAGTTAGACATCAACCTTCTTGGTATTCCTCAATCCATTCATTGTAAAGAATATAACAAGAAAAAAAATCATAAAATTATAAAAGAATGCCTACTTTTTTATTCATTTTTTTGTTAAAATTGTATAGGGTCGCTAACGACCCGAGGTGTGTATGAGTGTACATATATTTTTTCTGCACAACAATAATTGAATCTTAGATGACGGAATAAGTACAATTCACCTTTATTCCACAAGGTGGCAATGTCTGATACACAATGCTGAAGTGACGACTCATTCAAACAGAAAACGAAATAAAAAGAAAAACATGAAATGGCTCAGTGATTTACTGCAGAGCAAGTACTGAACGCAATCAAATATGACTGTAACTGTTACTGGATGGATCTGGTGAAGCTGTTAGCGGTCGAAATAATGATTTTGAAGAAATTATATAGTTCTGATAATATGTTTGAGATTGCGATTGGGCTCATATTCGTGACCTCAAACATAAAACTATCCTATTATTTGCTGAATTTACTGGGAATTGAGCTCTGACGAGGACAATGGTAATGGCATAAAACATCTGCTCAAACAAAGCCCTTTGAAGCTCCAAAAGGTAACAAAATATGATTTATTTTATTATTCTGTAATTGTTACTCTAATATCAGAGTAGAGATCCTTCCGTGTTAGATATAGATCCGGGTCGATAAAGACCCGAATATGTAAGAATGATTGGCGAAACAGTCATGCATTTAAGGTTTAACAACAACAAATCCATTATAATCTGCAAGCTGACTAGCTAAATAGCCAAATAGTCTGCAAGCATGGGTTATGGCTATATTCTGCACATTTTTTATTTATTTATTTTTTTTCTTAATTGAATGTGACTGTAAATAACATTTTTTTGTATTCTATTGCTAGTATGTTCATGACTCTTTGTCTTAGTAGGATTTCCCTAAGAAATATGCTAGAATAAAGCACTAAAACATGACATTCCAGTAATTCGATTTCAGAAATGGGTAGTCGGATCATTTTGATAGCATGTGAAAGCAGCATTAATGTCAAGTCAGTGGAAAGTTCTCATTACTACCAGTTACACTGTTGGTAATGGGCAAAAAAGGCCATATGTGGTGTGCTGCTCTGACCTCAACCTCGTCACATTAAATCCAGCTATTAATGAGTGATGGTGCAATAATCCTCAACATTGTGTGACCATAATACCACAGGAGACATTGTCCCGAGAAACAAGCTGGTCTCCATGGAAAGTATGATGCGTGTTTTGATAGGATTATGAGTGAGCTTCGGAAAAGGCTGTAACTCCTGGAAACCAGCCAATTGAAATTGAAGCCTGGTACATCAGCTTGAGGTAACATTAGGACACAAGCAGCTGATGAAAGATGGGAGCACCTCTGGATCCAGAATTCTTGTTATCGCAACCCGATCCAAACATGAAATGGGGTGAAATAATGTGGCTTATACAACAAAATCACTGACTTTAGAGAGTCTAAACTTTTTATTCAGGAAGTCAAACAAATAGTACATTCAAGCCACCAAACATGGTGTGCTTCCCTCTTCCAATTCAGAGCCCAAAGCGTGTGGCACTTCTGCTCGTACAAACCATTGAGAGGATGGAGAGGAGGATGAGCGGGGATGAGAACAGCGTGTGAAGCGGAGGAGTGCGGATGAATGGGGGAGCGGACACCCACGCAGACGTGTGGGGGATTTGAGTGGACGTCACAGGAACAGAGTGTGTGTGGGAGAGGAAAGGAAAAGAAAGTGGGCGTCTAGTAGGCTTGCTGCCACTGATGCTCTCATATAGTGTGTTTCTTCACTCTGTTCCTTCTGTTTCTTACAACCAACCTGTGAATTGGGTCAAAATATAAATTCATTTTCAATTCATAACTTCTTTTCATGGTTAATGTATAAGTTTGTTATATATAATGCAATATAGTTGTCGACGTAAAAGTATCACTGTTCCATCTGTGCCGATTTTAAATGGTTGTTGTGCGGTATGTGTCAGACGGACATCTTTGGCATCTTTGGCTTTTGTGATGCATCTTGCCGTTTCTTTGGCGCCTTGTGGGAATTATGGTAAAAATCCACCCAGTTTAATTACCATAAATCATAAACGGTCTCTTCAAATGCGCAGTTCCAGATTTCCCCCTACTCTTATGCGGGTAGCCCCGCCCATGACTAGTAACGATCTGCCCTATAGGCAAATACCAACCTGAGTGAGCCGCAGCAGTCCACCATTTCTGTTGCGTTGCTATAGCAGCTAAAGATATGCATTGTCTGTGCCATTACAAATATTCTGTTATTGGATGTACCAACGAACATAAGCAACCTGTTCTCATGGGAGAGACGTACCCGTGGGCACGTTTTCGCGAGATACAAAATTACATACCGCGTACGTCTGGCTGCAGTTTCCGACAGAAACGAATGCTAGAGGCCGGTAAAACGTCAATGAGCGCTTTGGCTCGTTTTCACACACGGTTTCGACGACGGCCGGGGTCGGATTATGGATTTGTAAAGCCTCGTTTTGACGTCTCCTTGAGCAATATCACGTCATGACTTCAAAACACTTCTTACCGGAGTGCCAGATTTGTAAACGAACGTACTTTGGACTTTCCGGCTCTACGCGTTTCGCTTTTTTTGGCCGCAAACAAGCTTGCTCGGTAGCTCGGCCGATACGGAGTTGGACTTACGACGAGGAATACCCCGCCTGGGTACGAATCCCGCGAAAGGCGATTGACTGGGGCAAAAAAAAAAAAGAGATCTAAACGAGCTGAAACGTGGACGCTTCTTACGTCATGTTTGCTTTTGTTAACGCCATCGGGTAGGTTTAGGCTTAGCGTCGGTGGGACATTATTTTAAAACGAAACGGAGCGCAAATGTCAAATCGAGAACTGCGGCGATTCGTCTAAAAAGCAACGTCATTCACCCTCTTATCTTATTATTAAAAAAAAGGAACACGTTTTAGCGCCTCTCAGTGGACATTTCGCAGCGAAACTGCAGCAATATGTACTCACTGGTACGTATTTCGCGACTCGGGAAAACGTGCCTACGGGTACGTTTTCGTCATGAGACCAGGTTGCAACATAAGCATCTCATCCACTGAGGCCACCATGGCTGAATTTCATTTATGAAGTAAATGTGCTGAAAGAAGTTGGTAGAGTGTTTTATATTTGCGAAAATCATTTTACGCCAGACTGCTTCACAAACGAGGATCAGTTCAATGCTGGATTTGCACAAAAGATTAACATGACGGTACATGATAGTCAATGAGATAGTCAATGAATCAATTTAACGCCACAACAACTACATACATTTATCCACAAACTGTTCAGAAATGTCCAGTTGCATTCTAAAAGTTGTAACTACTTCATCAGTGTCTGACTCCAGTTTGAACAATGTAAGGCTGAACACTTCTACTGACAATTTCTGACATTTTGGCTGTTGAGATTCTCCAGTTTTGTTGCTGTTAAAGCACAAGCTGTTAAAACTCTGCCTTCTTCTGGAAAGGCAGCAGCAGCTTATTTGCATTTAAAGGGACACACACAAAACAGCATGTTTTTGCTCACATCCAAATAGGGGAAAATTTGACAAGCTATAATAAATAATCTGTGCGGTATGTTGAGAAAAAAATTCACAGATACATTCTGGGGACACCAAAGGCTTATATTACATATTGTGAAGAGAGGCATAATATGTCCCCTTTAAAGGTGCAGTAAACAATTTCTGAGAATCACTGTTTACCACTCCTGATATTTGAAATCAACCCAAACAAACACACCCCTCCCTTCATTGCTCCACCCCCAAAATGGACGAACACGCAAGAGTGGATGTCATAGCAGAAGCAAAGCAAAATAAAGCTTTGCAAAAAACAAAGCGAAGATGATGAACAAATGACAAGGAAAAACAAAAAATGAACATACAGTAGCTATACGAGCAAGAGTTCATTGTTAGTCATCAGCAGCACACAAAACTCAAAACCAATGTTACTCAAGTATGGAATAGAAACAACACAACTTTGGCATCTGTTTTCAGGCCTTCCCGCTTAGGTCTTTCCAGCACTGGAAAGCTTTTATAATATTAACTCAGGTCCTAGCTCTTGCCTTTCTTATTTTTATTTATTTTTTTCCCCAGTGATATTCCTTGAGGTACAAAAGAGACATTACAAAAGAGACCATCTTTCAACCATCTTTCTTTCAACAGTCTATTCAAATCTCCCTCTTGCTCACTTGTTCTCCTCCCCCATCATTTTGATTGGCAAGTTTGTTGTGGTGCTCGGTCCAATCCACTTTCATCAGAGTTTTTCAGAAATCACTTACTGCACCTTTAACTTAGGGTGCGTTCACACTTGTCATGTTTGGTTCGATTAAAATGAACCCTGGTGCGATTGCTTGGTTAGTGCGGTTCATTTGAACATATGTGAACGCTGCCATCCGAACCCTGGTGCGCACCAAACAAGCGGACTGAGACCGCTGAAAAGATGCGTCTCGGTCCGCTTCCAAACGAACTCTGGTGTGGTTCGAATGATATATGAACGCAACACGGACCAAAGACATGTAACCGAACCAAAAACAGGAAGACGAGACCCTAAAAAAGGACAGAATCCTCACGCATGTCGGTTTCCTCGTCATAGACGCGAGTTTGCCCATGACAGGCATCAGACGCATGTCTCCACACAGCAGATCATTTGTGTGTTTGACGGATGAATTCCCACCGCTGTTTTGACTACTTTACACATTTTATAAGCTCTTCACGAGTTTCCAGCTGGCCAAAATACCATCACATGCAGGCTACGCACCGCTACACACACACAACGAGCGCATTTACCTCAGAAAACAGCATTGTTTTGGATGTTCGGTAAGTTCCGACTCAAAATAGGCAATACGTCATAAAATCCGACCAATCAAGTTGTGAATGTATCCCTGTGCCTTTAGGTTCGGTATCTTTTGGTTCAGTGATAAAATTGCCAATCTGAACGCTAATCGGACCAGGACTGAATGTTTTTTTTTTCTTCTTTGGTCCGGACCAAATGAACCAAACGAACCGAACTAAGTGTGAACGCACCCTTATTCAAAATGTCCCAATTTGTTTTCTACAAGATAAAGTTATACTGTTTGAAGTGTCATGAGGGTGTGTAAATGATTTCATAATTATTAACTTGGCAAACTATCCCTTAAATGACTGGCACTGCTTCTCATTACTTAGGCTGTGGATTCGACTCTCGAGACTCTGCATCTGCTGTCCTATAAGCTTTGTCCTCCATTCTGACTGGCTGCTGTCTGATATTCAATGCATGAGTGTCTGCTTGAACCTCCTGTTATGCCACTACCATCAGATGGTTGGGGTGCCCATGCTTAACCAAATGTTTGGAAGCAGATGCACATGTACCAACGCACACACAAACACACACTTACAATGGTGAGACAGATGAACTGAGAACATAATCTATCTAGACGTGTGTGTGTGTGATATTCTGAAGAATTTAGTTGTCCTCTACTAGAACATACATGGTGTACTTAACTGTAGTTTTGTACATTGCCGAAGTAATGACTTTATGGAGCTGCCTTGATGTAAATATTCTCGGTGTAGCACTATTTCGGTGCATTTAGCATGTGAATAAAATCGTTTTTTTTTTAATGTTTTTGTAATGAAATGGCATGTACAAAACTCTTCAGTGAATTCATCTTGAGACTTTTAAAGAAATATTCAGAATTTCTGTAGATCCGTGCTGGGAGATGCCCTGTATTTGGCAGTATGCATACTAATGTTACTTGAGGCTCTTTCAAGGTTACCATCCATCAAGAAAACCTTGGTTGTTGTTCAGTCGGTGCTCAGCCTTGCCCCTGACTGTGACCTCATTATCATTTCCAGGGTCAGGTCACAGAGCAAAGTCTAAAGCAGGTCACGGTTCAAAGCAAAAAACAACTATTCTGCTTCATAAGGGAAAGCAAACAAACCACATATGAATGTATATGGATAAAATCAGGGTTCAAAATGAACGTTTTCTTGTAACTATTTTATGTGGTATTGATTTCGTATGAATTTATACGATGTGACATGTACGAAACATAACCCTAAACATAAACTTCACTGGAGCATAAGCAGAACAAACATACTAATTATTGGTGGTTAATTAATATGAATTCCTAAAATATCATTTGAACATTTTCATTCAATCTTCTTGGGGTGGACATTCATGCTTACTTTTTTCCCTGTGTTTTTGTACTATTCACATTATTCACACTAAAATAGTTATGAACTGACATGATGTTTTGTCAATGTTTTGCTACACCCACCAGTTGTCGGGTGAAACAAGAAAATTTACTGGCTGCACATTTTTCTTACCAGATATGAGATTGTGTTGACTTGGTGAAACAGTGGATCAGAAGCAATGTCATAAGCTGAGCAAGGTAAAGAGGTTGAGGTCATGGGGGTTGAGGTAACAAACCACACAGATTTGTCATCATCTTTGAGTTGATAAGAGTAATGGGCAGAAATAGGAGGTTTCCTATCTGTTTATAAATGATCACAGCAAAGCACTGATGACCTTTCACCTCTGACCCAGACATTAGGGTCGACATTTTTGTGAAAAACACTCTTTAGTATAAACATACTGAGAAACACTGATCGATATCCCGTCCCAAATGCTACCCTTAGCCCTTGCAGCTGGTAACACTTTGGTGATGTAGCCAAGTATAGACTCTTTTTCAATCGAGTTTCCGAACACTCGACTCATCTTCCATTGGACAGATGAACAGCACAAAACCGTGGTTGAGTTGCTCTGTTGGACTAAAACAAGCAAAATTATCTGCCAGTGGGGTAAGCAAAATAATATTGTTTCAAAATGAAAACAAGATTATTTTGCATGCACTACTGGCAGATTATTTTGCTTGTTTTAACTCACGTAAAGGGTTAGTTCACCCAAAAATAAAAATTCTGTCATTTATTACTCACCCTCATGCCATTCCAGACCCGTAAGACCTTCGTTCATCTTCAGAACACAAATTAAGATATTTTTGATAAAATCCAATGGCTCCGTGGATCTCAAGATCCATAAAGGTACTAAAAACATATTTAAATCGGTTCATGTGAGTACTGTGGTTCAATATTAATATTATAAAGCAACAAGAATATTTTTGGTGCACCAAAAAAAAACAAAATAACGACTTATTTAGTGATGGCCGATTTCAAAACAATGCTTCAGGAAGCATCGGAGCATAATGAATCAGTGTATTGAATCTGCTGTTCATGTGATTTCAGCCATTGGCTTTCGTTGAGAGGGACATGAGAGATCGCACATCATGTTAGTTTTCTTTATTTTATATAGTGTACACAAATAAAAGAAGATATTCTATAGTTTCAGTTGATATATTACTTCTGTCTCTATGACAAAAAATGACAGAGTATTTTAAGTCTGTTTTGCTGCAATGTGAAACGGGTTTCCCGACTCCAGATAGTTAAAGATTTACTCTATGTAAGCCTAGTGGTTGAAATGGGTACTGCAGTCCAAATTCAAAACATTGTTTGGCCTCCCCTCCTCCTCAGACTTAACGCTCTAGCGGGTTCCCAGTTTGAAGACATTGGAAGGCGAGGAGATTTACACACTGTAAGATAATAAGTTGATTTATTGATATGTTATGATGAGTTGATATGAGTTTAATATGCTCCCATTCATAGAGATTTTTAGATGGATGCTGAGGCTTTTTAGGTCGGGTAGAATCTGCAATCTCTGACCCAGTTTGTTCGCTGGCTTCCATGGCTGCAATTCGCTGCATGTGTTTTCTGCCAACTGGCAACCCGGGGTGGCAAAATACTATTGGGTAAATTGGCAACATGCAGTCTTGCACAGACCAAAACAGAAAACAGAAATTCCGGCACGAAACGCAAATTTCAAAGTAAAATAACTGGCTGTAGCAATGGTTTTCAGAGAAAGAAGTATGTGAACTCAACATGTTTAATAAATATCTGCAAACATATTATGCTTTAGTACAGTCAAAAACTTACATAGAGCACCTTTAATTTTGACTTTTTTTTTTTTTTTTTGAAAACAAGACAATTTTTACTTGTCTAGAAAATGCTTCTTGATTTTTAGATATTTGGACTGGAAACAAGACAAAAAATATCTAAGGAAGAAAAGCATTTTTTTGCAGTGCATTCTTAGATTCCAAAGGGGATGTATATATATATATATATATATATATATATATATATATATATATATATATATATATATCCCCTTAACCTAACTCTCACAGAAAAAGCTCTCTGCATTTCCACACTTTCATTAAGGCATTATTTAGTATCTTTATTAAGCCATTTTCCTCATGGGGACTGTTGGATACTCCCCACAATTTGGGTGATTTTAGGTTTTACTATCCTTGTGGGGACATTTGCTCTCCACAGTATAGGCAACCCCCAAACACTCGTTTTACTGCATGACTGATAAACTGCATCATTATCCGTGGATTCTCTGTAACCTCTGATCATGTTTTTTTTTTTATTTTTTTTTTTTTTTATGCTAAGTTAACCTGGCTTAGGCTATACCAGATGTCTGCATGTACAGGAAGTGATGTGATAATGCTTCACGTTTACTTATCGCTGCAGTCTAAATGACTTACCCAACACCATCATCTCTCAACTTCAGATGAGCGCCTTCCACCATCTCCAAAATGCTATCTTTGTACATTCAGCTCCATTACCCACAATTACACATGCACACACACATACACACATGTTGGGTTTCCATGTTTTATGGAAACTTTCCATAGACATAATATCATAATGTCCCCACAATGTGTGGTTTACTAGGACCCCCCCCCCCCCCCCCACACACACACACACACACACACACACACACATGCGCACTCACACACATAGGGTTGTTTTGCTATCTTAGTGAGGACATTCCATAGGTGTAATGGTATTTATACTGTACAAACTGTTCATTCTATCCCCCTACACTACCCCTATTCCTAAACCTACACATCACAGAAAACATTCTGCATTTTTACATTTTTAATAAAACATTAGTGTGTTTTTAAAGCTATTTCAAATATGAGGACTCATGAAATGTCCTCATAAAACATGTTTACATCGTAATACCAGTGTAATACCCATGTCATTATACAAATGTGTGTCCTCATAAATCATGAAAACAAGCACACGCACACATGGTTCAAAGCAAAAACAACTATTCTGCTTCATAAGGGAAAGTAAGCAAACCATGGATAAAATCAGGGTTTAAAATGAACATTTTCAACCTCAAAAAATTTAACTATTTTATGAGGTGGCGATTTCATATGAATTTTTACGATGTGATGTACGAAAACATAACCCTAAACATAAACTTCACTCGTAGTGTTACGCTTTTGTAAGGCAGGGAGGGGCCTATTGAAACTTGACTGACAGCACGCTGTTTGAAGATTCTACTCATCCTGGCCGATGCTGCACGCTAAACATGGATTTTTGAAAGAAACTTTAAACGGTGAGTGTATAAATCTTAATTTTCTGACAAAATCAGGCCGATGTCTTTAGTACCTTTCTGGACCTCAAAAGCTGCAATGACTTTGCTGTCTATGTGTGGATCAGAAACACTCATATCTCATCAAAAATATCTTAATTTGTGTTCCAAAGGTCAATGAAGGTCTTACAGGTTTGGAACGACATGAGGGTGAGTAATTAATGACAGGAATTACATTTTTGGGTGAACTAACCCTTTAAAGCACTGAAACTTAGCAGCAAAAGGTCTTTCTAACCTCTTTCTATATTCACATTCTGCTACTATTTATCTGTCTCATTATAAGACTATATTGTATAACATTGTTGATGGTTATGTAATGAGAAATGTCATGAATGTGCTCTGTTGTTAGGACTCCGATGGAGAAAACATTAATAAAGTGAACTAATGAATTTCAGTAAAGACTACTAATGTAAACTTGATTTGTTTACTGCACAACTTAAGATTTTATGTTCATACAACTTAACCTGTTTAGTTTTATCTGGTTTAAAAACTAAAAATTTCCACACAATTTTCTGGTAAAGTCAACTAATTCTGGTTAAGAGTGTAGACTGCAGATATCCATATTTCTCAGGACTACACATACATTTTTTATTTGACTTTTTAGCTTACATTTTGAGTCTTAAACATCGATGTTCATTAAAAACATATTCTTTTTTTTTTTTTTTTTTTTTTTTTTTTTATTCTGATATTATTGAAGCATATCATGTTGTTACCATGGTTAACCAACATAAATTGCACTTTAGCACACTTACAAAGAGCATACTTACAACATACAATGAGTGCTTATTGTGGAAATAACATACTTTAAAGAATATACTTAAGTGTGAAAGAAATGAAATGTTTAGTTTTAATTAGCATGTTATTTGCAATTCAATTAATCCACATTATAGATTCAATCAATTTATCATGTAATAAATTGAATTTAAGATTGCTTTTTTTTTTTTTTTTTTTTTTTTTTTTACATACATAAGTAGGATTTAAGTAAGTTTTTTTTAATGTAATTTCACAATTGAAATATGGTAAAGCTGTATTGCCCAGTGTACTAACAAGCATTTATGGGAAACTGAAGCCGAGTGCACGCTGTACGATTTTGGCCACAATTGGCTGCCTGAGACAAATTTTGCAAATTCTAAAAGATTCTTCTGATCCTAGGCCAAAATCTGTAGTCTTTGATCGCTAGCTTGACATTTTCGCCATCAGCTGATTAATGTCCATTGTTATCAAATTTTACCTCAGATGAAATTCTGCCAGTGTCAGAAGTTTTGTGGCACAGTCCTGCAGTGTTGCTTCTCCTACCATCGAATCAAAAACCAATAGCAGTGCAGAAACAAACCACCACTTGATCCACACACACCATCTTTTTTCCCCCATTTTTTCTTTTCAAGACAAGCAATGATCAAAATTAACACTAGAGATTATTTTTGTTAGCTAGCAACCATTTCTATCCCACATGTAAATGCAGCTCACGGTCACCAAACCTGTCACAGATTGATAATGTAAATCTCCATTACCAATATTATAATTAAATTACCATTTTTAAGGATGAAGTTGCAATTTAGTACATTTAATATAATAAAGCACATGTTAAGCACTTGATAATAATTTTATCCATAGTGTGTTATTCAATATACAAACTACAGATAAATTTATTATCAAGCACTTAACATGTGCTTTAGTATTTTAGTCAACACATCAAAATAAGCGTCCTTCTTTAAAGCACAACAAAAGAAACATTTAATTTGCCATTCTTACAAAGTGCACTTGAAGGACTAGGTCACCCAAAAATGAATATTATATATTAAAGTTATATTAAAAAATATATCCTGGCTCTGATAATGGGAGTGAATAGTGCCATTTTTTAAGCCCAAAAAAGTCCATCCATCCATTCATCCATCATAAAAGTAATCCATACGGCTCCAGGGGGTTAACAAAGGCCTTCTGAAGTAAAGCGATGCATTATTGTAAAAAAAATATCCTTATATATAACTATAAACTGGAATCACTTGACTTCCGGTAAGAGCCGGAAAGCATCATAAGCCTAAGTTGATCGTAGAACCATTGTCACCAAAATTTGACTACGATCAACTTAGGCTCATGATGCTTTTGGGAAACGCTTCCCAGACCTATTTGTTCAAACCGCGAGAGGCGTCTACTCTCACCTTAGTTTATGCTAAGCCTACGCCCTACGTCATACTTGACTCTCTGGTGAACGCACAGATGACCGCTAACAGAAGCTAATGATGACAGTTTACAAAGTTATGATTATGGATATTTTTCCTATACAAAAACACATCGCTTCACTTCAGAAGGCCTTTATTAACCCCCTGGAGCAATGTGTCTGGCTGAAAGAAGAAAGTCATATATACTTAGGATGGCTTGAGGATTAGTAAATGATGGGATAATTTTCATTTTTGGGTGAACTAACCCTTTAAGTGGCCTTATTAATTTAACTATAAGGCCACTTTATTTAATAATATGGTAATTAATGATTACCATACTGATGTACCATGGTTCTCAGAGGTACTTCAAAGAATGCCAGAGTGTGGTATTTGACCATAAACATATTGCCATGGAGACAAAGAAAGAAAGAAAGAAAGAAAGAAAGAAAGAAAGAAAGAAAGAAAGAAAGAAAGAAAGAAAGAAAGAAAGAAAGAAAGAAAGAAAGAAAGAAAAGAAAGTGAAACTGGGGAGATTAAGAAAGAGATGAACCACCAAGCACAAATCTCTTTCTCTCTGAATGCTTGAGTCAGGGGTAAAGGCACACAATTTATTAGTGGCTAAAGGCTCATTATTTCTAATAGTAGGTTAAATTGAGCCAGAGGGACAAATCCAATAAGGCTGTAGAAGCAACGACAGACATCCAAAGGATTACCACAGTCACTAGATAATCATTTATAATGACTTTTTACATGGCAGTCTGGAGAACATTCCAAACAGAGCGATTAGCATTAGCCTGTGTCTGTAGCCATACCTTAAAGACCCCCCTCCCATTTGTAGCTTTGTATCTAATTCACTAGCATGCATTGCAGGCTTTATGGTAGATTTTGTCCTACTGCAGTTTTGCATGTGACTTTGAGAGGTCCTGCACCACCAGCTGTGCTGAGAGCCAGTGTAAAATGGCCACAGAGAAAATGTATTCTGTTATGATAATGCTGTTGTTTTAATATTGTGGCTGCTGAATTAATTAATGTATGTTCCCACTGGCTCATTTTCCTCAAGGTTGACAGGGTTAGGAAAATAACAAACACAAATCAAGCCTTTTCAATAATGGGGCAAATAACAACAACAGCAACAAAAAAAGAAACTACATGACCTGTGGCTAACCTGACAGAAAATTCAATACTGGTTCATTTTATGTTCCAGTAGACATATGTTTGTAGTCCATTGCATGTGCCTGGGAGTTACTGTATTCTTGCTTATACATTAATTCCTGTTGTCTGTATGTTTGTGACTAGTGCAAACATGTCAGCTATTCAATTATTTAAGAGATCACTTCAATATATAATGTATAAGAAGTGGGAAAGGCTAGACAGTTCTGGTGTGCTGTCTATAATGAACGGGCCTGGGGTGTGACATCATTTGTAGCCCTGGAGAGATACAACCAGAGTTAAGACATTTAGATGCAGTAGTTTCCCATTAGTCCTCAGGTTGACAGAACTATATGGACATACTCCTGCCAGTTTTCATTAGAAAGATAGTTCACCTAAAATGTAAAATTTTAATAATTTACTCACTCTCATGCCATACCAAATCTGATTTTTTCAGAGGAAAAAAACAAACAAACAGATGTTAGGTATGTCTGACCACACTCCACAGGATGTTGTATTGGAATGACAGGAAGCGGAATTTACTAAATTACAAGTTAAAGTGTCGGGGCTGACATCAGGGACCTCACCTGTGATTTATTTGCAGCAGTACCTAATTCCACCTAAAGCCTCCAAGCCCTGGACTCCACCTTGGCATGTCAACCCATTGGCTCCAACTTGGCTTCATCGTGGTCCGTCATCCCTCAGGCTCTGTCAGGTTCCCTCGTCTCCCTGGCTCCGCCTTGGTCAGTCATCACCCTGGTTGAGCCATGCACTTCCATTCCTCCGGCTATGCCTCGTCCCTCCACCCCTTTGGTTAAACGGGGCTCTTCCTTCCCTACGGCTTCACCATTGTCACCACTCCCTCTGGCTCTGCCCTGGTCTGCCAAGCACCCATTTCCACCTGAGTCCTGTAAACCTGTGGTTTCACCTCAGCTCTTCAATCCATTGGTGACACCCTGGGTCTTCGTCTCCTCAGCTCCGCATGGGTCTCTTTCGGTTCCGCCGTGGGCCTTCGTCCTGATGGCTCTGCTCAGAGTCTCCTCCCTGGCTACTCATTCCATAATTTCCTCCATGGTCCTTCACTCTGCCAACTCCCCACATGGACTCCTTTTCCACCAGTGGACCTTCTTCTGTGTTTGTATTTTGTTTGTTTTCTTTGTGTCTTTTGTTCCCTCTATTCCTGCTCCTCAATTGGTTGCCATAGCAATTCATTGATTGTTTGATTTGATTCACTTGTTCCACGTTTGCCCTCGAGTTACTCTGTATTGCTTCATTGTGTAGTTAATTTTATCCTCTTCTCATGCATGTTTATTATTTTTGTTTGAGGTGTTAATAAAGGTGTCTGCTGCAATTAGATCCTGCCTCAACTACTCTCTTGCTGCAACCACCATCACTACCCAGCACTACATATGATTACTTTAAACCAGGCAAGTCCACTCCAAAGGGTGTTATTCTCTATATACTGTAAGTAAGTACTGTTTCTGAACTCCCTAAAATTGGCTTGATTGTAGTCTTGAGTTTAGTCACAATATTTTTCTTTTACATAATAACTGTCGTAGGGCTGGTTGATTTGCATTAGTAGTATGTTGAAATTCGTGGTTATGGTAAGGAGCATGACATTCCCGAAACACAGTTCAAAGCTTCATTGAGACCAGAACTAAACAGGGGTGCATTTCCAAATAGCATCGTTAGCCAACTATGGTCGCAAGTTCCGTCAAGGGAACGTGCGACCAATATTGGCTTTGAGAACGCATCCCTGAGTGTTACAGACAGACTAGGAAGAGAAAAATCAATCATATTTTTCAATCATTTTTTTTATAAAAAAAAATAAGAAAACCTATTCTAGACCTCCAAACCCTAGTAAAAAAGTAATATATTTAAGATACATTAGTATATTTTAAATTACATTAGTAAAGTTTAAATTGCATACATTAGTATAGTTTAACTTATTTACTGACATATCACTTGCTGATGTAAAAAAAAATATAATTAAACTTTATTTCGAGTACTACTCGTGCACAATGCACATTTCTTAACATTAAGACTAAAAAATGTGTTTTAATGTCACTATTGATAAGGATCACATGAATTTTTTAAATAAAATCTGTCTTTGAATGCAATATATTTAAAGTGTAGTATACTTGTAATAATTCCACTTTAGCACAATCAAATATACTTAAAGGGTTAGTTCACCCAAAAATGAAAATAATGTCATTAATTACTCACCCTCATGTCGTTCTACACCTGTATGACCTTTGTTCATCTTCGGAACACAAATTAAGATATTGTTGATGGAATCCGATGGCTCAGTGAGACCTCCATTGCTAGCAATATTACTGCACCTCTCAAGATCCATAAAGGTACTTGTGACGAGCAGGGCGGGCGAGAGCCGTGAGGGAACGGCTCTCACGGAGGAGCTCCGGAGGCATAAAAGGAGGAGCGACTACAATGAAAGACGAGAGAGGACCAGGCCTGGACTTTATTTTATGTTTTGTTATGTTTGTGTGGCCGGCAGACGTCCGCGAGGGTCTGCCGGCATTACTTTCGTTTTGTTTGTTTATTTTATATTAAAGTTTTGTTGAATGTTCGCCGGTTCCCGCCTCCTTCTTCCCATATCTACTAACCTCGTTACAGTACTAAAAACATATTTTAAACAGTTCATAAGAGTTCAGTGGTTCTATTTTAATATTATAAAGCATTAAGAATACTTTTTGTGTGCCAAAAAACAAAATAACGAATTTTCAACAATATCTATATGGGCCAATTTCAAAACACTGCTTCAAGAAGCTTCTGAGCTTTATGAATCTTTTGTTTCGAATTAGTGATTCGGATCTCCTATCAAATGGCTAAACTGTTGAAATCATGTGACTTTGGCGCTCCGATTCACTGATTCGATTCGTAAAGCTCAGAAGCAGTGTTTTGAAATCGGCCCATAAAGATTGTTGAAAAGTCGTTATTTTGTTTTGTTTTTTGGTGCACAAAAAGCATTCTTGTTGCTTTATAACATTGCTGGCAATGGAGGTCTCACTGAGCCATCGGATTTCATCAACAATATCTTAATTTGTGTTCCAAAGATGAATGAAGGCCTTACGGCTGTAGAACGACATGAGGGTGAGAAATAAATGACATTATTTTCATTTTTGGGTGAACTAACCCTTTAAGTATATCTTTATTTGGACCTCAGCACTGCTTCCGCACAATTAAAGTGCATTAAGTACAAAATTAGTTGTTCCAATTTAGCAGACTATAAGTATATCAGTTTAGTATACCAAAAGTACAATTGCAAGGTATTTTTATTAACTAGATAATATGTAAATGAAATTGTAACATACTTTAAGATATTTGTAGTATACTTTGTACCATTTCAAATACATTTTAGTATATTTATGTTTCACTAGGGAAAACAAAATGAAGACTGAAATGAAATTAAATGAAAAATGGCATAATAGGTGCCCTTTAATTTAATTTTTAAGTTTTTATGATTTACTACAATCAGTGTCTATCTGACATGCGTGAGGCGTTTGCGTCAGCATGTATTTAGAATGTCTGCCTCTCAGAGGAACAGAGAGTAACTCACAATCCTTCAACAGGATGAATGAATGCTGTACGTTCCCTCCCCTAATCCTTTCTTCCCCTTGAACCACAAGCAGTGAACATGCCTCACGCTTTGTAAGGAGAGCGCACATCGAACGAGCCACCCAGGAGCTGAATGCCAACAGAGGGGGGACAAATCAGTAAATGTGCTTACACAACTCAAACACATGCTGGCTCGACACTCTTCCAACATCCAACTGTCCCTCACTGTCTCTGGAGGAGCCTTTAGGGTAGAGATGGGATTAAAAAAATGCCTTTCCATCAAACGATTCACAGCTGACCACCACGGTCTCGTCCAGACCTCAACTGTTTTTCATCTACAATGCCAAGAAACAGAGTTTGGTTGTGCATTTCACCCACATGTGCCCACACAGCATTATTTATAGTTCCGAGTACTTCACGTGAACTGAGTATACACGTGACTGAAACATGCTTACGGCATTCAAATGTGGTGTTATGATGGAGGTTCATTTTATTGCTGTAACAGCAAACTTTCCCTTTCATTAATTTGTTTGAGTATGGTTGCGTGGTTTGCAGCTGCAAGGTTAAAAAGCTGTTGTTGGTGCATTCCAGTGTTAGGTCAATAGGTCAAGGTGAAAAGCAGTGTGCCTGTGTTGTTGGTTAGTCATTCGAGAGAACTGTGTAAATCTGTTGTTAGCTACAAGATGGAGAGCAGAGAATAGGTTGACAGAGCCAGAGTCATCTTCCCAACACCCAGGGGAGGACAGCAGACATGTCCTATAATGAGAGCTGTTGTTGGTATTCTCCCTTTTGTTTTGTTTTTTGTTTTTTTACTACAGATACAGACAGAAATGTTTACTAGGGGTGTTTGTACTTTCAATTAAAGATGTTTGAGGAGATACGGATCCTGTTTTCCACAGAAAATATCATTCTTGGGAAGTTGTTTATTTATTTATTTATTAGGGGCCAAGCCCCGAAGGGGCTGTAGCCCCTATTGTAATTGTACGTTTTCCCTTTTATTATTATTATTATTCTTCCTCCCGAATGGGAGTCTATGGCAGCCCTATCAACGGAACATGAGAAAATGATGAAATTTGGCACAGTTGTAGAGATGCTCATGAATAGTGATTGGACCAAATTTGGAGTCTCTAGAACCAACTCTATAGCGCCACCACCAGTTCAAAATTTCAACATTCTAACGGTTTTAACATTTGAACTCTTTGTCATAGAAAAATTAAATTTAGTTCATCTGATTCGTCTCTTCATGCTGATGCTATTCAACTTCTTACATTAAGTCTCCACCCATTACAGTAGCGGCCATTTTGAAAAGTACAGTATTTGTTTTTTTCGCTTCTCCTCCTTAAAATTTTGTCCAATCTTTGATCAGATTATCTTTGGACTGAGCCGCACAGAAATGACTGAACAGATTTTTTTTATTCATCTTTGTTCAAAGGTTATGATGTCCAGAGTTAACGAGGTCGACCCGAATTAGTATAGAGGCTGTATCTCGGCCAAACTTTGAGCAATCGAAACAAAAATTGGTACACTTCATCAGAACCATGGTCTGAGGGTCTATGCCAAACTTGGGAACAGCGCCACCTACAGGTCATGAGATATGAAAAATGGCTATTTTGGCCAATAACTTTTGAACAGTTTGTCAGAAAATCAAGATCTTGGTGTCTATGGATTCCCTGTGCCATGCCGAATCCGAGGATATCGAATCATCGGTCAACATCGGATGAACCACGTGTCCGCCATTTTGAATTTTGTCATAAATTGCAATAACTTTTAAACAATTTGACATATCATCACAAAATTTGGTACATATGACCATCAGAGTGTCCTGAAGGTACATGAGAAGTTTCAGCACAGCGCCACCTAGTGTTCCACAGATATAATGATTTTTGCAAAATTGTTTATAACTTTTGAAAACATTATCCAAAATTTGTCTGCTTTATGTCATTTTATTCCCTGGCTTATGCCGATTCCGACAATGTGTCATTTGTCATTTTCCTTAAATGTACCTGTCTGCCATATTGAATTAAATCAAAAACAGTTTTTTCGCTACTCCTCCCACAAATTTTGGTCAATTTTGTCCAAAATCAGCTCAGATGATCTTTGGACCGAGCCGCACAGAAATGACTGAACGGATTTTTGATATTCGCTACCATTCCCAAGATATTCATCTCTGAATGTGACCTTGCTTGTGTTTGTTGTCTTATACTAGTTAGCTTAGCACAGTAATTGCTTAGCATGCTAAACTATTGCTATTCTTTCTAATGTGGTCTTCAGTCAACAGGTTAACCAAAACTTAGTTGGCATTAAATAACTTTGCATACTAATATGGTTAACATGCTATGAAGCTTTTTTTTTTGTGAACTCTTTCTCACACTGAAACCTCTGCTTAGCATACTGATGAACTTGCATGGCTGATTAGCTCAATGTGTTACGCCACGGATCCCGAATGCTCTGCATCGTGGGTTCGAAACTCAGTGTGACACATGCCCAGACCGCATGAGGTACTGTGGCAGGAAAAGATGCAGAACTTGTGTCTGTTCTAGGCATTCTGCCTAAAACTGGTCTAATCTGAAGCTATCACATGCAATTCCTTTATGTCCAAATTCGTAGTTATTCTTCTTCCCCCTGTATGGTAATCAATGAATCATAAGAAGGAAAATTATCAAATTTGGCATGCTTGTAGTGATAGTAATTAAAAGTAATTTGACCAACTTTGGAGTATCTAGGACTAAGTCTATAGCGCCACCACCAGTTCAAATATTCACTTTTGTAAAGGTTATAACTTTTGAACCCTTTGTTCCAGAAAAATTAATGTCAATACAACTGATTCCTCTCTTCATACTGATCACATTCAATATCTTACATTAAGACTCCACCCAGTACAGTAGTGGCCATTTTGAAAAGTACAGTATTCCATTTTTTCACTACTCCTCCTACAATTTTTGTCCAATTTTGTCCAAAATCAGCTCAGGTGATCTTTGGACCGAGCCGCACAGAAATGACTGAATGGATTTTTGATATTCGCTACCATTCCCAAGATATTCATCTCTGAATGTGACCTTGCTTGTGTTTGTTGTCTTATGCTAGTTAGCTTAGCATGCTAATTGCTTAGCATGCTAACCAGTTGTCATTCTCTTTAATGTGGCTCTTCAGCTATCAAGTTAACCATGAGCTTCATTAGCATTAAGTTAGCTTAGCATGCTAATATGGTTAGCATGCTAAGTAATGCTTTTTTGTAAATTCTTTCTTACACTAAAAGTTCTCTTCCACAGATTGTTGAATGTGCATCCTCAAGTAGCTCAATGTGTAAAGCCAGTTACCTGATGAGTTCTGCACCCCAAGATAGTGGGTTCGAATCCCAGGTGGAGCGGTTTTATGAAATAGTGTGTTTTGATTCCTTTACTGCCTCTTGGATTAGAAATAAATGCTTTTTGTTTCATGCTGTGTTCATTTTCATCTAAGCTTATGTACATAAGTTCTGAGTTCATTTTCGCCCGTAATTCTGAACCAGCTGTTTCATGTTTGTTCATTTTCTGCTGTTTTTCCTCTTCCTGCTCTGTATTGCGCTACAGCATGATGAGCTGCAGAATGATCTAAAGTAGTTATTAAATATAACATTCAGTGCAGTTTTATAAAAATTCTTCATTTTGAGTTCATTTTCACATGAACTAATGAACTTCGGCAGGTGTGCCAACATTCACCTGCACAGTGGTGCAATGAGATGAGAAATGGACACTGGACTCGGAGGTCGTGGGTTCGAATCCCGTGTGGGGTTCCTTTATACAATTGTGTGTAATGAGTCATTTTGATACCTTTTTTATCCAAATAAGCATTGTACTAATCTTTATTCCTCTTGAATGAGATACAAGTGTTTTTAGTTCATTCCCTGTTCATTCTCTGAACTTCTATTGATTTTCATTTCATTTCCACCTGTCCTTCTGAACCAGCTGTTTTGCATGTACATTCAATTTCTGCTGTTTTTGCTCTTCCTGCTCCGTATTGCGCTACTGCCCCTTCTGGGGCTTGGCCCCGAATTGCTGCTTGCAGCTATATTTTATTTATTTATTTTTGTAGCTCACTCTTGCTCTTGATTTTATTGGATACTTTAATTTAAATTAATGGTTTAAATTGTGTTTCTTTCAATTAACAAGGTAAACAAAAAATATTATTTAATTATATATAATACTATTAAATATAAACATTTAATAATTTTAATTATATTTAATAGTAATAATAATGTATTTGAATTTTAAAATAATAATTTAAAATATAATACTAGGGCTGTCAAACGATTAATCGCGATTAATCACATACAAAATAAAAGTTTGAGTTTGTATAATATATGTGTGAGTAATGTGTGTAATTAATATGTATATATAAATACACACAAATTAATGTATATATTTAAGAGAAATATGTTATTTATGTACAAAAAATTATTTATGTATAATATAAATTATATAAAAATATAAATAAATACATATACTTGTAAATATTTCTCAAATAAATACATGGATGTGTTTGTTTGTATTTATATATACATAATAATTACACACAGTACACCCACATATATTAGGCAAACTCAAACTTTTATTTTGTATACGATTAATCGTGATTAATCATTTGACAGCCCTACTATATACTGATATTATATTTTATAATAATTATTATTTTATAGTAATTAATATTATTATTAATAATAATATTAGTAGTAGTGGAATTGTGTACTAGTAATTTAAAATGCTAAATAAACTTACTTTTTTAAACAAAATTAAAAATTTACCGTAATGTCTGTGTCATATCTTATACAATGGACATATAATATGATATCTAATACCATAATACACTTTAAATGTATCCTGTAGTATCTTGTAAATACCATGGTAAATGAATATGGTAATGATTTATTTATTATACTATTAATGACCAAAAAAATATGTTTTTTTTATTTTTTTGTTGTTGTTGTTTTTTTTTTGTTTTTTTTTTTTATCCAAATGAAAACACAGCACATGCATTAAAAACCCACTTGCACTGATATAGAGTTGCTCTTCCTTTTGCGTCCACTCCTCTAGGAAGGTTTTCCAATCTTTTGTAACACAGATGCAGGATTTGTTCCCATTCAGACACAAGAGCATGAGTGAGCTCAGGCATGACATTGGGCGACGGGGTCTGGCTCACAGTCATGTTCCAGTTCATCTAATGTTTATGCCTGTGCACCAATGTCATCATATTATAGGACACACAGTAGATTGGGGCAGCATTTTTCTAATTTTGTGTTCATGTCTCCGTGTGTGTCGCCGCCATGCTGCTCTGACCTGTGTGACTCAGGGGTCAGCTTTAGAAAACAGAGTGTTTCATCAATCATACCACAAAGCTGACAGACTCAGTTCAGCCTTATCTAGGAGTCTGTCTCTCATCATCACCCCAAAAAAACCAAAACAAAGAAGTTGAACAACTGACTATTACATGACTGATCACTAGCCAAATAGGAAGACATTGTTCTGAACCAATAAATCAGCCTATGAGAGCTCGCATGGCGTGAGGCTCGCTTGTCTCCTTCCGAGACTGACAAATGCGCCTTCAGTGAGAAAACAAGATGGATGAACTAGCAGTAATGACTTTGGACTGGCTGTGAGCATGTGCTCTCCGTTTTGGTGCCTCTATTTCACACTGGAGTGTGTTAGGAATGTGCAAGCTGACTAACCTGTCTCACATTTACAAAAAATTGCCCTCTCTTCCCAGAGAGGTGACTTTGGCTGGCTTCAAATTCTGCATGTTGAACTGAGTGAGTCACATTAACAGAGGCATTCAAGTTTTCATTTGGATGCTGTTTCGTTTTCGTGAGAACACCTGGTTGTTTTGGTCATCACTTTTTTACAATGCAATGTGTATCGGGAAGGACCTTAACAGGGTGGATGTTTTAAGCCAAAATAAAATCCATTACTAGCTAGGAAAGAACAACATGCTAGCAGAAGATTCATATTTAGGGAGAATTTTAATAGATATATAAAATTTATTTAAAAACAGGGTGGACATGTTATGATTTACGCTAATAGATGAGTCTTTTGAATATGAGGAAAAGAGAGAAAAGTTTATGGCTGCATCTGAAATCAAGTGCTTGTATATATAAAATCATGTGGCATGAAAGCTGATTAACATTTTATGTAAAAAATTGAGTATTTTTCAAGGGGACATAAAATCCACCAAACTGTAGGAATGACCCCGCTGCTGTTTTTCACTTATAGGTTGTATTTTTGCCTAAACAGGCATGTGATAATGAGCCTTTACGTTGGGTGGGGTGTTATGATCTCGGCCCGTGTTTGTGTTTGTGTAGCATCAGGCAGATCGGCGTGTTCAGACACGCTGTGTTGCTGATGTCAACAGAAAAGGTGTTTATGGCCTCTTCTGATTACAGTCACACCTCACTGCCAGGCACAAGGTGTTCAGAGTAAACCACTGCTACGGCACACATTGGCAAAGTTACACAGGTCTCAGTGTGTCTTCAGTTAAATGCCTCTCTGGAACCTTGGCAACAAGTGATTTTTATTTATTTATGATCTCATTTGTAAAATCATCTAGCAGATACCTATTTGAGACATCATATACCATTGAACAATAATTGTGTATATCGCTCTCTATTTCTTATATAACCTTCTAAGTCATAGGGCTGGAGCCTAGTTTCTTAGGCCAGAGGCAGGGGAAAGCACCCTGAACAGATGGCCAGTCCATCACAGGGCTCTCACACACAAACACTCAAGCAATTTTGACTGTACAATTCACCTAACCTGAATGTCTTTGGACTGTGGGGGAAACCAAAGTACCCAGAGGTACTGGGTTTCTCATGCTTACATTGGGAGAAAATGCAAAACTCCACACAGAAAGGACTCCTGACTTAGCCGGGTCTCAAACAAGGGACCTTCTTGCTGTGAAGCAACAGCTCTAACCACTGAGCTACTGTGCCACCCCTACATATGCCTAATGGGGAATGCCTCCAGCGTGATCGGTGTCTGAAGTATGTGTCAAAACATGACAATAACATTGGCCAGCAACAGCCTATGATGGCCACTACTGGCAGTAAAAAAGGGTGCCTGTAGTACACGGCATCCTCTTTCTTGTCTTCAAGAGCCATTTGTTTGTGATGTGTCTAAGGCAGTTATTGCTGTGAAAGCTTTCAGAAAGTGCGATAGACAGGATCTGTGCGTGATTTGCTTGGGTGAGGAGCACCTATGCTCAGTCCTCGAGGGAGTTGAATGCAAGCATTGCGAGAGTTTCTCTATGAAGAAACTCCACTCTCATTTTTCCCTTTTTTTTGCAGAACAATCATCTGCGCCCTGCAGATCAGGACCTGCTGCTGCTGAGGCGAGGAGGAAACAGAGATTGTGGGGCTCACAGATCTGCCCTGGTGGCGGGAGAGATGTGAGATCGCTCGCAGATGGTTAGATGAGCATTATACGGACATAATCGTCCAGCTTTCATGAGCCTTCAGTTTCTTCCAGATCTGCACGCTGAGCTGGAAAGATCTTGGAAGAAACCATATTCGGCCCGCATTCATCTATTCCAGCATGCAAATTATGCGAGAGTAGAGGGGATGCGTGATTTGATGGCACCAGTTGAAGAGACACATGCCATCTATCTCTCACTATGAGAGGCATCAACGTTGAAGGCTCCCACTCTGCCGACCAAACCGCTGTGTGTGACGTCACATTTGAATGGCAGAGCATACGAGGCAGCGAGTCAGGCCGGGGTGGCCCTGCACACAATGGCTGTGTTGCAGGCTTACCAGGCCGATCTGCTGAAAGACCTGGACCAAAGGTCAGGGGCTCCCTCCTGAGGCGCTAGCAGAACTGCGCCACAACACCGATCTTGCCCTCCGTGCCACCAAGCAAACTGCTGCCGCGATCAGCCGGTTGATGGCTGCATTGGTTGCTATGGAGAGGCATCTCTGGGTGAATTTGGCAGACATCAGGGAGAGAGAAACTTTCTCCTCGATGCGCCGGTTTTGCCCTCTGAGCTCTAAGGCACATCCATTGAGACGGTGGTCGGGAAGTTCAGAGAGGTGAGGCATGGTCATCAGCCCTCAAAACCTATACACCACACCGGTCCAGGTCCACACCCCAATCCTCTAGGGGTGAGCGTTGCCAATCGCAAAGCGCAGAGAAGACGCAACACTAGGAAAAGAAACAGGAATGGAGGGAAGTAAATGCGCTCAGCATTCTCAGGTTGCAAAGGCAAAATAACATCTGCCTCCTTCCTTGTTCAATGCTTGCCTATTTTCAAATGTAATCGCATGCATCTCTGACGATCATTATCTTGCCCGTGTGTTGAAAAAAAAACAAACACATCCACTACAGAACACACCCCAAAGTGGAGGCATTATAGCATTGCCAGTGGCATTGAGTGGAGTTTTGTCACTGTAGTGACAAATGATGCTTTTAAGAAACTCAGCCCTGGTCTGTTATTGTCATGTTCTGGTATGGTAGCGTAATGTGGGCAGTAGCGTAAGTCTCTGTTTTGGTCCGTTTATACTGAAACTCAACCCTGGAGTTTTCAAACCAAAACAGGGTCTGCAGCATTTTCGAAAGTCTTTGTTTTCGAGGGTCAGAAAAGTGTAAATGGCAGGTGTAACCATAGCAGAAGTTATGCATTTTAAGAAGAAAACGCACTAGTGTAAACAGGGCCTGAGGTCTTTTGGGGTGTGTTAGAGGCTTCCAACACATGCTAACATCAGGCCCTGAGGCTGAACCTATGATGTTGCTTGAAAGTGTTTTATTATTAATATTCTTGCCCTCTGATTGGTTTGGCACAGGATAATGATTGTGAGTGTGTTGTTGGAGTTTGGGTTTTTAAGTGAAGCGTAGTTAGGCCTCCTCTCCTTTTAGAGAGTAGTTTTCCTGAGGCCTCTGCTCAAGGAATACATCCAGATTGGCACTATCGAGTCATTGGCTCTAGTGAGCCTCCTTAGTAGAATTGTTTTAGGCATGTAGTATAGTCAGGCCTCCTCTCATTTTAACAGAGTTGAAATGGTGAGGCCTCCACTCTTTAGAGCTCTGTGGGATAACAGCACTAGTCATATGGCTCTTTTTGAGCCTCCTCGGCTATGGGTCCTATTTGTCAGGGTTAGGCCTCCTCTTGTTTAGAGAGTCATTATACTGAGGCCTCCGTTTTTTCAGAGCTCAGCCTGGGTGGTACCTCCAGCGTATATAGATCTATGAGCCTTTCCGGAGTGACTTCCAGTGGAAGCAAAGTTTTAGGTCTCCTCTCACTTAGAGAGTCGTTTTACAGAGAGCCCTGCACCCCAGAGTTCCACTAGGATATCAGTATCAGGTCATAGAGCTCCTTGGTGCAGTTATATCATAGAACGTAGTTAGGCATTTTAGAGAGTCGTCATGTTGAGGCCTCCCCTCTTGGGAGCTACAGTAGGTAGCAACAGTGGTGCTAGGTTGCATGGCTCTCATCTTTTTTTAAAGTGGAATGTTGTTAAGTCTCCTTGCGCTTTAGAAAGTCATCCTACTGAAGCTTCAGTATGTACTAAATAAATAAGAACTATATAGACATTTGAAAAAAAAAAAAGAAAAAAAAAGAAAAAGAAAAAAAATCATACTGTACATATTATTTAATTAAATAATGCCTGTACAATATTTGCCTAAACATGCAGTAGGCTCCAAAAGTCTGAGACCTCATTGAACATCTAATTTAAGCCCGGGATAAACTACACAATTTTTGGCTGTCCCAGATGAAAGACTGCCATTGTGAAACAGTCATGGTGATTTCTATGATTGTGGCTCTTAATCGGTGGTCCTATGTCGTACAGTGAGAGAGGTTCAAAGACGGTTGTTTTCCCGGTCTTGCGACCAAAGATAGCCTACGATAATTTTCTGACAGTGTCAGAAATTCAGCATGACCATCACACAGTGTGTTTGCTGCTACAACCTACGTCTACTGACCAGCCAATAAAAATGCGACATGACAACGCGAAATTTAAAACAAGCTCTTTTCCCTTCTTCTTTCGCCGCTTCCTTTTTTTCACAGCACACATACAAACTGTGAAAAACAAACACGGTGTGATAAAGTAATGTATGGAGTCAAATTAAAACTCCATCTGAAACACCTTTTTGTGTTTGCAAAACACAAAAAAGAATTGAGCAATAATTTTTTTTTTTTTTGCAAACAAAAATAAAGAATTGCAAAGGAAAAATAAAGTATTGAGCGGAAAAAAATAAGTTTTGCAAACAAAAAAAAAAAATTGCAAAATAAAATAACGTAGTGCAAAAATAAAAATATAATCAATTACAAAAATCAATGACAGCTGTAATCCTATTTTATCTTTGCCACATATTTTTCATGCTCAAACGTACTAAATCATTTGTAACGCTCATTTTACTCTGCGTTTCAGTCAAGCGTGCGCTCACCATACCGGTTCCCTTTCGTGGGAACTATCGACGCTACGTCAATGACGTGATGGGAACCCTCTGTATTTTGTGTTCGTGAAGCACCTCTGTATCTAACCAATGAGATAACGTGACGTCAGAGGCGGGTGACGTCACGGACCAGGAAGCTATAAAGCATATCCGGAAACAGAGAACGCTAGCTTCTGTTGTCTTCAGCAAGCGCTATCTGTTATCTTGTATGTCTTATTTGGTGTTGTCTGTCTGTTTATATATACACACAGTGATCTCTTCGTCCGAGGACAAGAGTTTCTAAGCACTATTAAGACACATTATTCACGAGAAAATGGCGGAAAGTGAAGTAGCGGCCAAGCAGCAATTTGTCAAGTGTGTGCATCCCTGCACTCGTTTTATATCTGGTGGGGACACACATGAGATGTGCGTTATTTGTATGGGAGTTGAGCATGCACAGGCAGCTCTCGAGGGGGCTGTCTGTGTACACTGTGACAGGCTCACTCTCAGAGTGCTGAGGTCGCGCCGCGCGCTCTTCGAGGAGAGTGCCGCGGCAGCGAGTGTTCCCCGCGGATCGGGTCCCGCTGCAGCCGAGGCTCAGCGGAAGCTCCATTCGTGGGGTTCACAGATGGATCTGGTGGAGAGGGTTGAGACGGGCTCTGCCTTATCTCTTCCCTTACCTGCCAGACCCAGTGTCTCTCCTTTGGTGGCGGAAGCACGCGCTGCGGTTTCTTCCCCCCGAAGAGAGACACCGGCACTCAATATATCTTCCTCCGAGGAGGTTGATGTAGAGAGTGTTGAAGCTAGGGTTGAGGAACCGCCATCCTCTTCCCCTGCACATGAGGAGCTGCTGGAGGTTGTGACCAGGGCAGTCGCTAAGTTAAAAATAGACTGGCCCGCGGAGAGAAGCGACAGTAAGCAAAAGAGTAAACTTGATGAGCGCTTTCTCCCCGCACGGTCACAACCACAGCGTCGGGGTCTGCCGTTTTTCTCCGACCTCCACACCGAGGTGTCGAGGTCGTGGGAGAAACCAGTACAATATCGTGTTTTCAGCCCCCAAACATCAGTTTATAGCAATATACTGGGGCTGAAACACAACGGCTATGGGGCGATGCCTCAGGTTGAAGAGACGCTTGCGGGCTATCTCTCGCCTGAGTCTGCATCGTCCCTCAAGACACCGACATTACCCACTAAGCCTCTCAGAACAACATCGGGTTTGGTGGGTAAGGCTTATTCGGCAGCAGGTCAGGCTGCAGCTTGCCTCCATACTATGGCTATATTGCAAGCTTACCAGGCTGACGTGCTGGGGGAGATTGATGATAGCGGGGAAGCTACGTTTGAGTCGATTCAAGAGCTAAGGAAAGCAACTGATTTAGCTCTCCGGGCCACCAAGGAAACGGCCAAGTCAATCGGCCGTTCCATGGCAGCATTGGTGGCCACGGAGAGGCATTTATGGCTCAATCTATCAGATATCAAAGAGAAAGATAAAAACATCCTCATGGATGCGCCGCTGTCTCCTGAGGGCCTCTTCGGCGACGCAGTATCATCTGTCGTTGAGAGGTTCCAGGAGACAAGAAAACAATCTGCGGCCTTCCAGAGGTTTCTTCCCCGCCGAACTCCCCCCGAGGCTGCTGGGCGGGGGCAGCCTCGGCCGATAGCCAGCTCCTCAGCTCATAGAGAGCAACAGAAGACCAGTGTGGCCGCCTGGGCTCCCCCGCAGAAAGCTTGGGGACCGGGGCGGTCAGCACAGGTGAGACCTCCCGGGGGCAGGGCGGATCTGAGGACCGTCATTGTGTCCCGGAAGGTCTCGAAAAAGAAGTCCTGACGCCAGGTGCTCAGGACCGACGAGGGCAGTCCCCTCCGGAGGGTTTCGGTTGACGAGAGATCTATCAGCCACTCCTCTTCGGTGCCCTCAGGGGGCCATTCTGCCAACCCTGCCACCCAGTGTGCTTCAGGGCGCAGAGGTTCCCACCGATCCTCCGAGGAGGGTCGGTTCGCACTTGATTTCTCTATCTGCCGGTGCGCCGCTTCAGATAGACGAGCCAAGTGCTCAAAAACCACCAGAGACCAGTCTCGAGAGGCTGGTACCCTTAGTAGAATATTTGGAAGAATGGAAACGTCTCCCGAACATTTCAAATTGGGTGCTGCTCATGATAGAACAGGGTTACAAAATTCAATTCAATTATCATCCGCCCGGGTTCAACGGGGTTCTTCCCACAGTGGTGACCCCAGAGCAGTCTCTGGTTATGGAACAAGAGGTTATGACGCTTTTGCGAAAAGGAGCTATAGAGAGGGTTCCTCCTCCCAGCAAAATGTCAGGGTTTTACAGCCGTTATTTCATTGTTCCAAAGAAGGATGGAGGGTTGCGACCGATCATAGATTTACGTGTGCTAAATCGATCTGTAAAAAAGCTGAAGTTCAAGATGCTTACACTCAGACAGATTATCCCACAGATCAGATCCGAGGACTGGTTTGTGGCGATAGATCTGAAAGATGCTTATTTTCATGTATCCATTCATCCTTCACACAGGAAGTTCCTCAGATTTGCTTTCGGGGGCGAAGCATATCAATACAGGGTACTTCCGTTCGGCCTATCTCTATCACCCCGCACGTTCACAAAGTGCGTGGATGCAGCTCTGGCTCCGCTGAGACTTCAGGGCATCCGCGTGCTGAACTATATAGACGACTGGTTGATAATAGCTCAAACAGAACATCTGGCAGTCCAACATCGAGATGTTGTTCTGTCACACATGAAAAAGCTTGGGCTGAGGCTCAACGCCAAAAAGAGTGTGCTGATTCCGAGTCAAGTTGCCAATTATCTGGGGGTAATTTGGGATTCTACCAAAATGAGGGCACGTCTATCTCATGCCCGTGTGGATTCCATTCTCGGGGCAGTAAATGGGGTGAAGTTAGGCCAGTCACTCACTGTGAAACAACTTCAGAGGTTGTTGGGTCTGATGGCAGCTGCGTCCAACGTGATAACTTTTGGCCTGCTGCACATGAGGCCCTTACAGTGGTGGCTCAGGACCAAGGGGTTTTCTCCGAGGGGAAATCCTTTTCGCATGATCAAAGTCACGCGGCGATGCCTTCGTGCTCTGTTCATGTGGAAAAAGCCTTGGTTCCTGTCCCAGGGACCCGTACTGGGAGCTTCTTGTCGTCGCGTAATGCTTACGACAGATGCATCCCTCACGGGCTGGGGGGCGATCATGAGTGGTCGCTCAGCTCAAGGTCTATGGGAGGACCATCAGCTCTCCTGGCACATAAATCGGCTGGAGATGATGGCGGTGTTTCATGCATTAAGACACTTCCTCCCAGACCTGAGGGGCCATCATGTGTTGGTCCGCACGGACAACACGTCGGTGGTCTCTTACATAAACCATCAGGGGTCTGCGGTCTCGCCACTTATGCAAACTGGCCCGTCGGATCCTCCTGTGGGCCCAGGGAAAGCTTCTATCAGTAAAAGCAGCATATATTCCAGGGCATCTGAATGTGGGGGCGGATACCCTGTCGAGACAGGGTCCGAGACCGGGGGAATGGAAGCTCCACACCGAGGTGATGGAGCTTATTTGAAAAAACTTCGGTCGAGCTCAAGTCGATCTATTTGCTACTCAGGAGTCAACCCAGTGTCCTCTCTGGTACTCTCTAGTTCACCCAGCACCTCTAGGGCTGGATGCCATGCTGCAAACGTGGCCGAGGCTGCGTTTGTATGCATTTCCTCCGATCTCGATGCTCCCGGGAGTTCTGGCAAAGGTTCGCCAGGAGAAGGCCGATCTAATATTAGTGGCCCCGTACTGGCCGACCAGAGTATGGTTCGCAGATCTAATATCTCTTCTTCACGGCTCCCCCATGGAGCTACCTCTCCGACAGGATCTTCTGTCTCAAGCGGGCGGCACGATTTTTCATCCCCGCCCAGAAATGTGGAAACTGTGGGCCTGGCCCCTGAGGGGGCAAGGCTCATAGAGGCTGGTCTTCCAACCGAGGTTGTGGAGACCATCCTTCAGTCCAGAGCTCCCTCCACGAGGAAGCTGTATATGTATAAGTGGAAGTTATTTACTACTTGGTGTAGTCAACATAATGTGGACCCTGTCCATGCTCCATTGAATTCTGTACTTCAATTTCTCCAAGGAAAGTTTTCCGAAGGTTTAACACATTCTACACTAAAGGTGTATATTGCAGCTATCTCAGCATACCATGCTCCTATTGGGGGTGTCTCGGTGGGTCGAGACCCCTTGGTAATTCGCTTCCTCCGTGGTGCATTGAGGATGAGGCCAGTAGTACGTCCTAGGACTCCAGCATGGGATCTTACTATAGTGTTGCAAGGGTTAGCTGAGGCACCCTTTGAACCCATAGAAGAAGTGCCGGACAAGTTCCTAACACTAAAGACCATATTTCTTCTTGCAATTTCATCTCTAAAAAGAATAGGAGATTTACAAGCACTTTCAGTGGCTCCTTCATGTCTGGAATTTGCCCCTGGCATGGTTAAAGCGTTTCTGCATACTCGACCTGGCTACGTGCCTAAGGTCCCTACTAATATATCAGGTCCTATAGTACTCCAGGCCTACTGTCCTCCTCCATTCGAAAATATGGATCAGGAAATTAGGAATCTGCTATGTCCAGTTAGGGCATTGGATGCTTATGTCCACAGAGCTGCCCTGTGGCGTAAAACTGATCAGTTATTTGTTTGTTACGGATCCTCTAAAAAAAGGGGCCTCTGCGTCCAAGCAGAGAATGAGCAAGTGGGTAGTCGAGGCTATCTCACTGGCATATAAAGCAGCTGGACATGCGTGTCCACTCTTTGTCCGTGCTCACTCCACTAGGGGGATGGCCGCTTCCAAAGCGTTAGTCTCTGGTGTATCACTGAATAATATTTGCAATGCAGCTGGATGGTCTTCCCAGCATACGTTTATAAGGTTTTATAACCTAGATGTAGTCTCTGCTCCAGGTGCTGTAGCTCTACAAGACAATAGACAGGTACCTGGAGATACGGCGTAGTTGGGATAGCGTTCCCATCACGTCATTGACGTAGCGTCGATAGTTCCCACGAAAGGGAACGTCTCGGGTTACAGATGTAACCCTGGTTCCCTGAGTAAGGGAACGAGACGCTACGTCACGTCGCCGTCCCCCCAGCATACCTGTGAGCGTTTGCTTCAGACTATTCCAGAAGCTAGCGTTCTCTGTTTCCGGATATGCTTTATAGCTTCCTGGTCCGTGACGTCACCCGCCTCTGACGTCACGTTATCTCATTGGTTAGATACAGAGGTGCTTCACGAACACAAAATACAGAGGGTTCCCATCACGTCATTGACGTAGCGTCTCGTTCCCTTACTCAGGGAACCAGGGTTACATCTGTAACCCGAGACGTTTTCTTTTGCGCTGCACTTTTCTGTGCGGTTCTCTTTATGGCACTGGTTTGACGTGGGGGTGGAGTCGAGAAACGGGGGCATGTCCCCGTGAAATGCATTGGAGGGCGTAATCGGCAACAGGTGAAATAATTCTTTGACATGGTTAAAAATAATGAATGGTTTGTTTTTTGTTTATTTGTTTAGCATATGTTGTCGCCGATTACGACCCCCTCCACAGCATTTCTTATAGTAATATGACCCGTTGCGCTCTGTCTCACTGCCTGTATCCACTTTTGTGTCCTTAAACATTCGTTTTTTGGGGTCGACAGCTTATAAAAACTTATTTCTGGGTTTTTTAGCTTGTTAGCTGTACACCTTGTCACACAGCACCTTTTAGGCATTGTTCTGTTTTTTGTAATGAGTCAGAAAAGACAAGAAGGCAGCCTGGAGACGGTTGGATTGTTTTTCCCCCGGTGGGCGTGGTTTTCAGATTATAATAAATACGCTCTGTCTCTACGGCTGCATCCGAAAACTGGAAAATGCTGCCTTCTGAGGACACATTTCAAGTTAGTAAGGCATCAAGGCATGTCCGAATCCAATGTTAGCTTAACTTCTTGTCTCATGAGATACCTTCATCTGATCAGTTTTTGAAGGTAGCATAAATGTATCCTTAGCTGCCTTTGATATCCCACAATCCTGTGCTTTCCATTTTGTGACAGTTGAGCTAGAAAAATAAAGATGGCATTCGAAAGTTGCGTTTGCTGCTCAGTTTGTGTATAAATGTACGATTTTGACCAACATATTTCAATTTCGATATCATTTCTATCGAGAAATTACTACTGTAATAATTAAACATTTGTTCAGTTCTCACCAAAGCTCACGCTATATTGCTGTAGATCATTAAACTGTTACACTGCCTCAGAAGTCTGTCCGAAATCAATTTCGTGAGGTACCTTCACGCACAAACGCTGCCGTACAAGTCATTCTCTTATAAGACAGCGAGGCAGCAAGACAGCTACCTAGGTTTTCGGACGCAGCCTATGCTTGATCTGTGCTGTTCCGATCTGCGTCTCCTGCCGATGACGTGTTTCGCGGGGGCGTGCCCCGTTTCTTGACTCCACCCCCACGTCAAACCAGTACCATAAAGAGATCCGTGCAGAAAAGTGCAGCGCAAAGGAAAACCGGTATCGTGAGCGCACGCTTGACTGAAACGCAGAGTAAAATGAGTGTTGCAAATGATTTAGTAGGTTTGAGCATGAAAAATATGTGGCAAAGATAAAATAAGATTACAGCTGTCATTGATTTTTGTAATTGATTATATTTTTATTTTTGCACTACGTTATTTTATTTTGCAATTTATTATTTTTGTTTGCAAAACTTATTTTTTTCTGCTCAATACTTTATTTTTGTGCAAAACTTTAAGGCATTAATTTGACTCTATAGTAATGAACTTATAGGATTGCTAAAATCGTGCAATGTATCCCGGGCTTTAAACCTAGAAAAAGAGAGAGATATACAAATTTCATAGAAGACTTTCAGAAATCCATGTTTTAAATCACTCAAATTTTAATGTTAATAGCATTATTTAAAAATAAATAAATAAATAAATACATTAAAAAAAGAGAAAAAATAGCAATAATAATAATAATAATAATAATAATAAAAATAGAAGCATTTTCACTATTGGTCTTATACTTGTGAAGTGTATATGATTTTGAAGCCAAGTATCACAAAGGCACTTGGTTTCTGTCGGAGATACTACAGTATGTGTTTGTGATAACCACCCACTCCTTATTCTTTAAGCAAACCCTTGGAGGAGCCATGTATGATATCCTCCCGATAAAGAATATACAACTGAATTCATTACAATTGCAATTAAAAAAATAAACAAACAAACATAAAAAAAAAAACAAAGGCAAGATAAATATTCCCACTGAATGGTGAATAAAAAGAAAGAGGGTGTAAGAGGTTTATTGCGGTAGTAGAGGCTCAGCAGACAGCGAGCACTCAGGGCAGCTCTGCTGACTACAGTGCAGGAGCAGCATTCTGCAGCGCTGCCAAGCTCACACACAGAGCTGTCAATCACAGCACCATCTCAGTATTCAGTGCCGGGAATGCTGGCACTGAAAATCACCCAGATTCCTCTTGGAAATCTGCATGTTTTTCTACTAGATCAAAGCCAGATTCTGTTTGTTTTATGTCTTTACTTTTTTTTTCTTCCTTTATATAATTTATTATTGTTATTATTATTATTATTATTATTATTTTTTTTTTTTTTTTTTTTTTTTTTTTTTAGAAGGATATGGTTTAAGGCCAGTTTAAAATTATAATACTTTTTCATGCTAAGCCTTATGGACAAATTGCTTGTATTTCACATTTCTGTGCTGTTTTAAGGGTGTATGTGTTTTTGTATTCTTGTATTGCCTTCCAGTAAAATAAATAAATTATATATATATATATATATATATATATATATATATATATATATATATATATATATATATATATATATATATAATTTATTTATTTATAAAAATGAGGTACATTTGCTGTCTCTCAGTGCTGTGAGCTTCTGTTGACATCCTGTATAACTCAGGCTCCCATTTGAAAATAATCCTCCAGAGGTGAGAGGAACCTCAAATGCTCTCAGTCAGGAAGGCATGACAGGAGAGAGAGAGAGGATCGAGCCGCTTCACCAAGCGTCAGATTCCTCAGATTCTAGACCATCTCTCATCAGCAGAACAGAGATGCCGCTCTCTCCCCCCTCGCTCCTCGCTCCTCGCTTTCAGCCATATATAAAACACTCACATGAGAGACAGACAGGAGGAGAGAGAAAGAGAGGACAGAGGAGATGGTCATGTACTGCCCAAGGCCTTCATTGTGAGTCATGCGCAGCAGTATGGAATCTAATGTATTCAATTCAGGTCACTCTTCACCTCAAAATCAAAACAGAGAAATAGACAATTATTATATTATATTATATTATATTATATTATATTATATTATATTATATTATATTATATTATATTATATTATATTATATTATATTATATTATTTTATATTATATTATATTATATTATATTATATTATATTATATTATATTATATTATATTATATTATATTATATTATATTATCAGGGTTGTTCTTGTCAACTAAAACTACAACTATTAAAATAACTGAAATAAAGAATGGAATAAAATAAAATAAAAAGATGAAAAACATTATTATATTATTAAATTGAGTGTCAAATTGATTAATCATGATTAATCGCATCTAACATAACATCTAGACCTGCGTAGTTCATCTTCATAAAGTACATTTCATAAAGTTAGTGACGAACACAAAGCAGGTCAAGAACACACTGTGTGATGAATGCAGTTAGAATGCCCCTAAAATTCAAGATATCAGGACAAAAGTGCCGCATATGAGTTTTTGTCTGTTTATATCATGATATAGTTATATCTCACAAGCACAATATACCACGATACACAATATACACAATATAGCACAAGTGCAAATGTGATATTTTGTTTGTATACACCAGTTCAATATTCTAGTCACAATATTGTCTGCTTTTGCTAAATTTTTCCAACAAAAATATTACCACAGCCGAACTGTTGTGCATCTCCGAGCAACACGGTGTTTAATTTCTGAATGAATGCAACACAATTCACTTAGGATAAAAGTTTGTGCAAAATGCAATACACATATATTTACCCAATCAATTTATTGACTATATGATCTTATAACAATGCATTGTGATACCCTTTTAAAAGACAAATAACTGCAAATGTGTTTTTCTCATTACTGTAATGCAACAATATGTATTATTTAAATTAGGTTTTTAAATGATTTAAATAATTATTCATACATAATGCTGATGTCTTTAAACTTTGACCCCAATATCTGCACCCACTCAAAAGCATAAACTACACACAGAGCCACTCATTCTGGGAAACGTGGCTCTTTATTTAGCACGGACAGCCGAGGCTGTGCCCTATTATGTGTGGAAGTTACGTTGCCGTCATCGAGAGGACAAAGAAATGTGTCAGGTAACTGGATAGTGGTGGAATGTATTTTCCGAAGCATGGCAATAAAATGGGTATGTGGTCAGATGGTTCACTCAGACGTTAGTGCTGTTTGGTGTTTTAGAATGTAAACTTCTGACCCTGGAGTCACCTGTCATGTCAAATGAGCTGTGACGTCTCTCTCTCTCTTTCCCCCTCACTTCTGTCAATGGACCACAGCTGCCATTTTCACACTTCTGCACACACTTACACACATATTACCTAAAATGCATGCACACATACTGAACACATATCTTTCCTTCAATGGAAGACTTTTCCCAACAATTTAAGTTTAAAAATAATATGTTGCTTTAATACTGCACTAGTCATACTCATCATGTGCATGATGAGTATGAGTAGTGCAGTATTAAAGCAACATATTATTTATATGAACACTTGTTGTGTATATGAACACTTGTTGGAAGTTAAGAAAAGTTTACTTTTCTTAACTTCCAACAAGTGTTCATATACAAAAACATGGCAAAGTTCTCTCTTCAGCACAGTGGATGATTGACGGATGATTGAGTGTTTATTGAATTTTACATTTTTTCTCATTGATTCTGTGCATGAACATATACTTTCTTTAGCAAACACACATTCATAGTGTGAAGTTGCTCCATGAATTGCATTCTAATTCAGTCAGTTTTGTTCATGTTGATGCAGTAGTATTCTTATTTCAGCAAGCTTCACATTGATTTGCTGCCAAAATGGGCCACTGCAATGCATGACAGGGAATTGGAGAGAAATGTCACAGGCAGTCGTTTAGTCTGTCACTCCTCTTCCATTCTTAATCAGTGAGTGTGACAGACCTCCGACCGAAGAGGGTGAGATTTCAGCAAAAACAGTCGGTAGGCATGACATCCACTACAAAAATCACATTGTTTAGAGATGACTAGTGGGATGCCACCTTTTGTCAATCAGAAAACTTCAAGCACCTTTCTGCCTATGAATAATTTTGCATGTTCAAGGTGGCTGACGTTGGTTTTGATGTCTGTAGAGGGTGAGGATGTAGAGAGAGAGGCAGCGCAGTTTAATTTAGTCGTCTGGTGGTTAATAAGACAAGTGTTGCTTGCGAAAACGTGGGCACTTATTCGTGAGTAAGTGTGTGTTTATTTTAAAGACAGTACCCACAGCCCCACACTTGATCACTCAGAAGGGCACAACTGCAGTAGATATAGGGAGCATTTGAAGTGTGTGTATGTGTGGTCCTGGTAAACCCTACGTTGTGGGGACAAAATAAGCTGTTTTCCTCATTTCACCATGAGGAAAACAGATTATAAATTATACAGAATGATGTTTTTTTTTTAATAAATACCTAAATAATTAATAAAGTTTTCTCTCTCTTTTTGTGATGGGTAAGTTTAGGGGTAGGGCTACAGGTTTGTACAGTAAAAAATAAAAATAAAAAATCATTATGTGTATGGAAAGGCCATAAAACATGGAAACCCAACGTGTGTGTGTGCATCAGTGGCGTGCAGTGGTGTTCTGAAATGAGGAGTTATCTCATTTCTTCTTGACTTAATTGCAGTCAGACACACACACACACACACACACACACACACACACACACACACACACACACACACACATATATATATATATATATATATATATATATATATATAATATAGAGAGAGAGAGACTCACATACTGCACATACACATATGCACAAGCACACATACATACTCTCACACCATAAAATGAAGTATTGCAGGTGTCTTTTGGAAGTGTCTGTACTAATATGAAGGTTAAGATTAAAGCTGGAATCTCCTTTTCTAAAAACAGAGAGATCAAAGTGACAGTTCTGATGCCGGCCTCCTAATCCTCCACTTCCCACAGTTCAGAAAGAGAGAGAGATAAATGTGGATTGAATGCTGGTTTGAATCCCTCTCAGAGCAGAATGATTAAAACCGGAGGGGTTGCATTGGTGCCGTGACCCAGATGAGAGTGAGGTTTATGGAGGTAAGTGTAACAGAGGCCAGCTAGTAAGAGCTGTGTTGGTAAACCTCACTCCCCTGCACTGTAAAAAATGACCGTGATTTTAACAGTAAAAGACTGTAAAAATGCTGCGGTGAAAAACCGTCAATTGGTTTACAGAAAGTTTCCTTACTATATACGGTGAATAACTAATAGATCTAACGGTAAATTTAATGAAATTTTACGGTAAAATACCGTTAAATTCACAGTTTTTGGAAGTGAAAAATAACAATTCATTGTAAAATTTACAGTGAAAAAACGTAAATTGACATTCCCATAATTCCCTGCGTGTCACTTCACATTTGATATATTTTCATTGAAATAACTCTGTTTCTTCTTAGTTTTTCTCATTTTTTTCTAATCAGTTATGTACATTAGGGTTTTATGTTACATCTAATGTTGTTAAATTAATGTTTATTGCATTTTTAAAATGTTATGCATGTTACCATGATGGTGTTTAGTGTTTGTGTGAATGACACTGTGTGCACCTTCTATATGTTAGTGTTGTCCTCCTCAGCTTGTGGAAAAGCTGCTTGTGATGAACTTTGATTCATCATGTGACCCATCACCATCATGTGACTCAACATTATATCAGTTAATGAAATCCGTTATTTTACCGTAAATTTAACAGATTTTTTTTTTTACGTTCCAACCACAGCTGCCGTTTTTTTACCGTAAATTTTACAGGAATTTTTTTTACAGTGTGGCCTCAAGAGTCAGACAAGCAATTGATGCTAGAGACTGCGGTCTTCAGTGTCCTTTTTAGTGCACCCACCTCCCATGCCGGTTCGAATCCCTCTCAGAGCAGATTGAGGAGTACCACTGGTGCCGTGACCCGGATGGGAGTGAGGTAGCACGCTCGCCCTCCATTGCTGGAAATACTAGTTCAAATCCTGATTGGAATGGTGCGAATAAAACTGGAAGTGCATGATTAAAGCTTCCATTGAAAAATTATTAATAATGTTCTACAGGTGTCCAGTCCTGCCCCTGGAGGTTCAAGTTCTGGCAGACCTTTGCAGGCCATTGGCCCTCCATGAAGGAAAACACAGAATAAATATGTTAAATATATTACGATAAATATATTTAAAGGGTTAGTTCACCCAAAAATTAAAATTATCCCATGATTTACTCATCTTAGGTGTATATGACTTTCTTCTTTCAGACAAACACAATCAGAGATATATTTAAAAATATCCTTAGTCCTCCAAGGTTTATAATGATGTGAATGGCAGCCTAAATTTTGAAGATCCATAAAAAAAATAAATAAAAAAAAATGAATCCATACCAAGCAGCAACCTCCCCCAGTCTCTTGTGAAGCCAATACGGAAGTAACTTAAACTGTGATTCATCGACTGGCCGCTAGGGACAGGCTCCAAAAGAGAGCAGAATCTCATTGAGTCCCATGTTAAATTGGCCAAGTTTATAGCAAAAAAAAAAAAAAAAAACATGTTTACAAGTTGGTTCAAATTGTGGTTTTGGTCTATACTGCTAATTTTGCCCTTCATGACAAACTGTGAGGGGGGTGAATTTTTTTTCTAACTCATTCGTTTAAATTATATTAAGCCTTAAAATTCTGCATAATTAAGGGCGTGGTCACTTGAGTGACAGGTAGATGCCGCTGCTGTCTGTGAGCCGTCACTTTACCTCAGCTAATTCCAGCCGCTGAATTTGGCATCTCAGCCGTATTTGTGCTAGATTATTTTATACAATTATAAAATACTGTATGGCTTGCTGCATAATATTCGAGACTGATGTGTGTCTGTGTAGATGTGCATGCAAGCAGAAGAAAAAGAACACACGTTGTTGGATCGTGGCATTGGCTAAAAGTTTTGGTTGTGAGATTTACTACAATGACAATGGCGGGAGGATATCAAAATCCGACAGCACTGCTTGGATATTAACTAAAACTGCTGCACTATTTTGAAAAAAATATACTTTGGACACGGCTCATTTGTTTGTTAGATACGATCATATACAGTTTTACAACATAAACGCTGCTCAGATTGGATTATTTCTTGAAGAACAATGACAGAGAGCAGATCATTCAGAAGAAATTTGATGCAAACAATGGATAATGTATCAATATTTCATGGAAAATTTCATATTTTTTTTTTGTTTTGCAATGGACATTCATATTTTACCCAAGTGCCACAGATTGGATTCATCTCGCGATCTCTATTTCATTATAAAGGTATGAAGTCCCAATTTGATTTTCCATGTTGTTATTTGCATACCCAACACAAATTACTGGTGTTGGAGCATCTATATCTTAAAAAAAAAAAAAAAAAAACACACCATAGATTGACAGTAAACCTTTAGAACTTTCTGATGATAAAACTTATATTCATTAATAATTTAGATAGTAGATAGATAGATAGCTCCTTTACTTGCTAACATGGTCACGTCGAGCTAGGCGGGCGTGGTTTCAGCAACCAATCACATCAGCTCAAACCACCTCCCGCCTCTTTGCCCATTTTCAGTTATCCGGGAGTGACGTGTGGTGACGCGCAGCTAAGATGGCAGCAGCCTCATTTTCGCTTCAAAAATTCTGTTCAGAACTCTATGGGTGACGTCACGGACATCACTACGTCCATATTTTTTTTACAGTCTATGATCCATATGACTCCAGAGGGTTGATAAAGGCCTTCTGAAGTGAAGCAATGCATGTGTTTAAGACAAATATCCTTATTTAAAACTTTATAAAGTAAAATAACGAGCTTTCGGTGGGACAGCCATACGCATTTGACGTATGTCCAAAAAGTGAACTTCTGCGACATAGTACACAATGACATAACGTTCTACGCTGCATCATGACGTACGTTATGTCATTGTGTACTACATCACGGAAGTTAACGCTTTTAGTGCACAGACAGAGAGATGATAGATAGACAGACAGACGATAGATAAACAGATAGATAGACAGACAGACGACAGACAGATAGATAGATAGAATCATAGATAGATAGATAGATAGAATCATAGAATCATAGATAGATAGACAAACAGACAATAGATAGATAGATAAATAGATAGACAGACAGACAGACAGATAGAATCATAGACAGACAGACAGACAGACAGATAGACAGACAGACAGACAGACAGGCAGGCAATAGATAGATAGATAGATAGATAGATAGATAGATAGATAGATAGATAGATAGATAGATAGATAGATAGATAGATAGATAGATAGATAGATAGATAGATAGATAGATAGATAGATAGATAGATAGATAGATAGATAGATAGATAGATAGATAGACAGACAATAGATAGACAGACAGACAAACAGACAATAGATAGATAGATAGATAGACAGACAAACAGACAATAGATAGATAGACAGACAAACAGACAATAGATAGATAGATAGATAGATAGATAGATAGATAGATAGATAGATAGATAGATAGATAGATAGATAGATAGATAGATAGATAGATAGATAGATAGATAGATAGATAGATAGACAGACAGACAGACAGATAGAATCATAGACAGACAGACAGACAATAGATAGATAGATAGATAGACAGACAGACAATAGATAGATAGACAGACAGACAATATATAGACAGACAAACAGACAATAGATAGATAGATAGATAGATAGATAGATAGATAGATAGATAGATAGATAGATAGATAGATAGATAGATAGATAGATAGACAGACAGACAATATATAGACAGACAGACAATAGATAGACAGACAGACAGACAGACAGACAGACAATAGATAGATAGAATCATAGACAGACAGACAGACAGACAGACAATAGATAGATAGATAGATAGATAGAATCATAGACAGACAATAGATAGATAGACAGACAGACAGACAGACAGGCAATAGATAGATAGATAGTTAGAATCATAGATAGACAGACATACAATAGATAGATAGATAGATAGATAGATAGATAGATAGATAGATAGATAGATAGATAGATAGATAGATAGATAGATAGATAGATAGATAGATAGATAGATAGATAGATAGATAGATAGATAGATAAAAAAATAATAATAATTTGAGTCTTTAACTTAATAATAATAATTTGAGACTTTTCAGACAAACAGAAGAGGACAGGATATGTCTCTATCGATCCTGCTGGTCCTTGAACCGGATGACTCCATAATTCATATGCTGCGCTTGCTGATTTTGTGTTGTTCTTTTTTTTTTTCTCTCTCATATTTCAGAGTCTCAAAAAAATGACCAGTCACAGACACAAACATATGTTTATGTGTGTGTCAGTGTTTGTGGGCCCTATTCATTCTTCACAGTCAGAATCATGCTGTACAAATGCATTTAAATGTCTCTTTTAAGCACAGACACCCTGCAAGCAGCCATGACTGAGATAAATCATATGCAAATCTCTGTGCTCATCTTGTTTTTAAGTGGGAACCATGAATATACAACCATCTGTAACGCGAATGGCTTATGATGTATGTGTTTGTGCATTCATTTCTGCATTTATTTTCCATACTTAAAGGAAAAATGAAATTCGTCATCATTTACTCACATTAATCCAACCCCGTTGTACTTTCTTCTGCTAAACAGAGTTCAGTATAGTAACATTTATGATTAAAAAATTAACAACACTGAATACATCTTATGAACATATATGAACCATTTATACATATAAAATAAATCATAAATGTAATACATTTCGAGAAGAATGTGGCAAGGGATTCATTATATTTTGGCATTAAAAAGCTTGAAAATCCCTGTTCTACATGATTCATTTAGTATAAGTTATCGGATGCTCTTGACAAACAAACAAACACAAACAAACTGAAATTTATGTCATTTTTCAGTATTAATAAATAAATGATCTGAACTCTCTAGTGGTGCATACCATCGGGTATCAGAAGATTATCACTGAACAAAACATTTTAGACTGTTTGTCCAATAAAGCTAATTTGTAGCTTGAAAGATTGGAAATATAGGCCATATGTCATATTTGGACCACTATTATGACACTCTTGGGGTGTGTTTTTTTTTTTTTTTTTTTTGTTTTTTTGGAGCTTGATATAATTGCTTGTTTGCAATCATGTGATTCTAATGACACACATACTTCAGATGGAGGGCAGGAAGTGAAAATTAGAATGGATGAGATGGAGGAAAGCAAATACTCTTTGAGGAAAGTCTGTACTGTGCTGGTTTAGAAAACAGAAAATCACAACATATGTTGGACGTGATCCTTATGTTATGAAGAGGAATGACTTTATACTGAATTGAAAGACTTGCCTGCTGTCGAAGCGGTAGATATAGAGGATGTGAAGCTGCCGTCACGCCGTGTTCAGATCTAGTCTGGTTTGTTCATATTGCGCTGCCTTTCTGATATTGAGTTTAGGGCAGTATTTTGATTTTCTGTCATGATTGTGAAAAATGTCGCCATTGTAGGACATTCATGCTGAATGGAGAATTGCAATAGGAACTCATCATCATTCAGGGAAAAAAATGGAAATCACCTTCTCTATGTGTAAAAACACTAAGGGAAGCAGGCTGAGGATGTGACTGGAAGGCGTTGTATAGCAAATCTAATAATGTCACTGTTTAAACCCACTGCCTATCACTCAATAAAATAATCACATTGCTAAATGTTTTTGAAAGTTTTGTATTTTGTTTGGTTTAATAATTAACATTACATTTGTGAGTATATGACTCTCACTTGGCTTGTGAATGAGCATAACTTGCACACAGCCACTTCAAAACTGTTCACAAGCTTCTATGGGTTTGATTTTGGTTCTCATTTGTTAAAATAAATACAAAACAAATACAGTGTGTTGGTGTCTCTCCACTGAATGTGATCCTCCAATTCTCTTCCGTGGCCATATGGGAAAGTGAATATTTACAAAGACAACATTAAAACTACAGTTACATTTACACCCTTCCAACAAAGAAATGGATCAGACTTCTGTCAGCTTGTTGAACACATTTTCTACCATATGATGGCTGAAGCAGCAGCGCATGACACTGTTTTCACAGTAACCAGATCAATATTGTGAACAGAATTCTACAAAACGTAAGTGAAAACACCAAATGATCATGCAATGGGATAAAATAGCTTCTCTTCCCTGCAAACGAAACCATGAGGACTGTGAATATTTAACAAAGTCAAAAACAAAAAGGTAAGCAGGTATCCATATTAATTTCAGTATCAGCAGACACAAAACACTATTAAAGGTGCGGTAATCGATTTCTGAGAAATGCTATTGATATTTGAAATCACCAAAATAACACGCCTCTACCCAAAGGGATCACACCCCTATTTTAATAGCCCCGCCCCCAAGTTCACAAACACGCTATAGCTGCATCTCATGGTGCGTTCAAGTCCTCTTGAGAAGTTCGTATTTACAAGTTGAGAAGGCGTTTTTACGAAGTCAGGTGCGTTCAAATCACATTCGTCAAAGCAACCTTCTCTTAACTACACAAGGTTTTTAAAGGTGATCAAACAACAGCAAAGTTTCTGAATGGTTAGTGGATAAATGTATGTAGTTTCTGTGGAGTTGATTCAACTCATTGACTAGCATGTGTCATTGACTATCTTTTGTGTAAATCCAGCGTTGAATAATCAACTACCTGTTTACTTCTAGAAAATGAACAAAGAATGGGCATCAGGTGTGTTTTACTTTTTAATGTTTTCTTTATTAATTTATGAAGCCACTGTAAACTTTTATTGGTACATATGATATTGTTCTAATACAATGCTATATTGTATTTTGTGCAAGGAATTAGCTTATTTTGCTGTAAACAGAAAAGCTTGACAGTGTCACTGCTAAATACCTATAAATATTGTGGTGTTCCGTCATGTTTCTCACTGACACATTACTGAAACTCGTAATGATTGGGGCTTAAAGAAAATCCTGAGCTTCCAACTCGTATTTACAACTCTGTGGTGGCGTTTATGTGCTTTCAACTCGTGAATACAATCTTTTTGACATGATTTGAATGCACCATCATTTCAGAGGCTGTGTCTTCCGCAGGTTGCATTTGAAAGATGAATATGTCATCGAGGATATGTTATTTAGTGAAAGTAATCATAATAAAACTGACCGTTAATCCTTGTGAGGTCTAAAATACTGCAATTTCTTTCTCTCTTTTCTTAAATGAGACCACTTTGATGATGTATGCGGAAGACAAATACGCCCACCGGAGGACGCAGCCTTCGAAATGAGATGCAGCTAATGCAAAACAGGCAACTCCCCCAATGAGTGGACACGCCCCTTATTGGCGAAAAAGCGTGTTTTGATGCCCAGACCGATCCACTTTCAACGGCGTTTCTCAGAAATCTCTTACTGTACCTTTAAAGGCGACAACTTTTAAAGTAAAAAAAAGATAAAAGTTATGTAAATGATAAAAGCTCTTTGTTGTTTCTTGGTTTGATCAATTTGAGAAACCATAAGCGTCAAAGAAAAAAAAAAACATAGGAATTTTGAGTTTGTGATAGCGATTCCTATATAGAAAAATCACTTCCTTTCTCCTATTATGCTTATATATAATAATAATAATAATAATAATAATTAAAGCTGCAAGCAGCATTTACCGAGGTTCAATCCTTTAAGGCCTTTAAAGGGTTAGATCACCCAAAAAAAAAGATGTCATTAATGTCATTAATGACTCACCCTCATGTCGTTCCAAACCCGTAAGACCTCCGTTCATCTTCGGGACACAGTTTAAGATATTTTAGATTTAGTCTGAGAGCTTTCTGTCCCTCTATTGAAAATGTCCATGTGACATCAGTGGGTTAGTTAGAAGTTGTTGAAGCATTAAAATACATTTTGGTCCAAAAATAACAAAAACTACGACTTTATTCAGCATTGTCTTCTCTTCTGAAATCCTTCTCATTGAATTGATTCCATTGAATCCTTTCATCTATCGCGTTGTTAATGCACTTTTACGTTGCCGTGGTTGTTTTTGGCGATTAGGACATCCGCGACATGCACACTTACACACCATTTTAAAAAATATAGCAATACCAAAATACAAACAATGTAGAAAAGCTTGAAAACAGCGTGCGTCTCCCTCAGACTGTAAACGACAGTTTCAGGCAGTTTACTGATGAAAAATATGTTTTTTAAAGGTTTTTTGACAGTTATACGTCACCTATTGCCTGATCTCCACCACTTTTTTGGAGTGTCCTCAGAGTGTGTCTATACATATCTGTGCCAATTTTGGTGAAAATATCTCATTTTGTTTTGAAGTTATAGACACTTATATATACGAGAGCATAAAAAATAACCCATGAGCGACTTTGATTGGATTTTTTTGCCACTTCCAATCAAAACTCTGACATTTGGGCTTAGACAAAACCAACTTAGGTTTTGTGTTTCCTATGCTGGTTTCATCTCGATCGGATTAATAGTTTCGAAGATATTCACAAAAGATTTTAAAGTGCTAAATTACAACGTTGCACAAACCATAAGCCGAAACCTGGCATGTCTGGTATCATTGGACTGGATTCTAAGGACGTGAATCCGGTGAAAATAAGTCGACCACACCCAAAGTTATATACATTTTCATCCAAAACCATTAAAAACATATGTTTTTTAAAGGTTTTTGACAGTTATAGCACCACCTATTGTCCGATCTCCATAAAATTTGGCATGCTTCTTTAGAGTCACATGCTGCATGTGCTCACCTTTTTTCTTTCAAGTTCTGAGTTTTCGTTTAGGCTTTATAGGCTTTTGGGTATATTCAGCCATGCCCACTTTCTAAATGACCCTGTTATAGCGACCCAGAGGGTAAAGTTCAACTTTTTTTTGATAATTATTGATCTAGAGAGTCCAGAGAATTGTCCTGCACTGTTTTTTTTTTTTTGTTTTTTTTCTGTTGGTGAAAAACCTTGGACTAGTTCGCAAAAGTAGGTTTTTCACATATTTGCAAATAATTAATGAAGGATTTGTTCTGTTGTTCAGTTGAGGAGATCTATCAAATGATATGCATATTGTGTGGACCTGTTAAAACACCATGTGATTACAGATGCGTAAAACTCGTTAGCACCAACTAGTGGATGATTTCTTTCCGAATTCTTACAGACTTCTAGGACCATGAGTCGAACATGCCCACCAAGTTTCGTTCCAATTGGCCTCCGTTAACCTTGTCCAATAGGTGCTCAAATTTCATTGGCCAATTGCGGCCATGTTTTTTGAGATACGCCAGTGTCTTCAAAGACCATCATGCCCCCTTGGGCCAAGACACTGCAAGCCAAATTTCAAGTTGATCGGACTAACAGTTGCATAGTTACAGCTGTTTTCATGTTTTTTTTTTTCAAGTTTATAGTGCCACCTAGTGTCCAAAGTGATTTTTTTTATCGTGACCAAAAGTTAAGCCCCTACACATGTGTACCAAGTTTGGTAAAGATATCTCATTTTGTTCTCAAGTTATAGCCATTTTAGTAAAAGTGGCTCTGCCTAGACCGTACGTTTTGGCACCCCTTAGCGATCGTGAATCAAAATTTCTTTTTTTTTTTTTTTTTTTGATAATTATTGATATTAAGACTCCAGAGAATCTTCTTGTACTGGTTTGGTTCCGTTTGGGGGGAAAACGTAGGACTAGTTTGCAAAAATAGGTTTTGGACAATATTTAAAATGGCGGAAAATTGTTGGAAATGAAATCAGAGATACAATCATTTTGTTCATCTTGATCTATACGAATGATATAAGACACTTGACTCTAGATCAAACGGTCTAGGAGTTATGAGCGATTTTGCATTTTTGATCACTGTAGCGCCACCGTCAGGCCGATTTGGATGAATCCGGGTATCTGAGTAGTGAGCAAGACTACTACCATCTGACAAAGTTTCAAGTCTCTCGGCCTTACAGTTTGGGCTGCCCGATCAGTTTTAAGGCATAAGAAAAATAATAAAAATTCTTACATTTACAATAGGGTTTTGGCACTACGTGCTTGAACCCCTAATAATACAGAGAATGATTAAATGATGGCAAAATTAAAGCATTATTTACTCAAGACACATATAAATTTAACAAATGTCAGATGGGAGAGTGTTCAGAAAACCTGTTTGAAAACAGTGATTATTTTCACGTTTTGTGGTTACACTGCTTTAAATCTCACCATAGAATCAAAAACACTTTGCACAGAGCTCTAAATCACCAGCAAAACAAGCATGTCTGATGGCCGACAGTTATCGGGTTCCTCCGCACACACCCTGCGCCCCCCAAACCCATTTCTTTTATGAGGCAGGCGTATAGGAGGGACGCGGGGGCACTGATGCATACTGAACACCTCTCCCCTCCTCCACGTCCTCCTATCCTGTCTTCCCTCCACAGCTGTTCCCCTCCCCATGTCTTTAGTCTCACATGAGCCAGCGACGATGATTGATCCCACTTCTAATTCAACTGTTCCATGTAAATCTATTTACGCACACATATATTACCCTTATCAAATCCATACAGATGTCTTCCTCCATCTCCTCTTCTCGGAGCCTCTAGCTCTCTCTTATAGGCAGTCTGTCCTCATGGCGTGGTGGAAAACCTTGCAGCAGGATGAAAATGTATGCAAATGATAGGGCGGAGAGTGAGGCGAAAGGAGACGTTGCCTGCGTCTCTGATATGTTATCCCTATAAGTAAACGGCTGTCCTGAGATACAATAACAACCTTGCTGGTGTCTTCACTGAAGGGGGTGGACATGTCACTGTTTTTAGAATCATCTGTTTCCTCTCTTAATGCTTCAGCTGTTTGTACCAGCCAAGTCCCTTCCATCTTATAAAACAGAACGTTCTTACTCTGAAATCTGATTGGATGAGCCATGTTTAAGGCCACCTATAAAATAAAATAAGACACACCGGTATAGACACACCTGTGTCCACACATCAGTTGAATTCGGTATTAATGCCACAAATCTATAAATTTGCATCACATTATGCTTGACACCCCTTTAATGTATTGCTTTATATATAAAAATAAATAACTAAATAAATAAAATAATAAAAAACACCTGTGATTATTTTTATGCTGTGTTGCTTAGCAACTATATAAAACAAAAATAATTGTTTATTGTTATTATTAATATTTTCAGGAATACATATTTAATTCTGTCCGATGACCAGTAAATGGTAGATATTAAAATTCTATAATAGCTTGTCTAAATAAATAAACAGTAAAAACTAAAATCATTATTATAATGATACAAGTGAGTTTAGGCAACATTACAAAGTAAAGTATATGAAAAACCGATATACATGTTGCTAAAGATTATATTTAATAGAAGCCTGTTAATTAAGTATTTGTATTTTTATAACTTTAAGTGGATGCTATGATCAAAAAGGTAATCTAATTGTAAAAGTATTCCATACTCAATACCAGCCGCTAAATTTAAAATTTTATAATATCGTCAGATAAAGCATATCACCATTTATTACTTTAAAATAAGGTCTCCTTTGTAAACATTAGCTAATGCAATAACTAACATGAACTAACAATAAACAATATATTCTTACAGCATTTCTTTGCTAATGTAATAAAAATGTTGTTGTTCATGTTAGTTCACAGTGCATTAACTAATGTTAACATATTCTTTTTATCTTATCTTAATAATGTATTAGTAAAGGTTGTAATTAACATTTATAAGATAAATAAGAATAATCACTGTTAAAACGAAACCTTATTTTAAAGTATTACATAAATACATTTAATAAATAATGATAGAAAACTTGAACATTGATCCTTTTTTTATCAGTGCCTTAAAAAGATCTGTGTTGCTTTGTGCTATTTCCAAAAATAAATAAGTAAATAAATAAACTAGGACATCTAGTGCAGTTTTTAATGTTAATAATACAAATCATCTCCGTCCTGGAAATGACGTAAATTGGAATGGAAATGGAAAAATTTCCCTGTGGAGACATTTCTGAATAATGTTAAGTCGCGTTTTGTGACACTTTCAAGGTGAAATGTCGAGTGGCACTCAAAGCTCATTCAATTTTATCCAAAACAGATGAACATGAATCATACAACATATTATTAGACATTTTATTACACTGCTTGTTATACGTATCGCGGCAGTCCGAAAATGAAATGTTCAGAGAGTGCCGTTAAAAGGTTAATGCTCTATCTCATTTGAAAATAACATACCACCAACACTAAGTCCAACCGATAGTGTTAACAAAAGCAAACGTGAGATAAAGGTTAATTTGCTGAAGTAACCATTTTAGCTTGCTTTTACAAGTCTTTGATCACTTTTTGTTATTCACTAGAGATCGCTTCACATCACAAGTGGAATGCTGTACCAGGTGAGCTACAGAGCAAGTTTACTACATCAGATCAGCCATCAGGAGTTGCTTTGTGAAAACTTGTACTAGTTTACAAATAAAGCATAAAAAGTGAATGGTAAAAGTGTTTTGAGGTCATAAAATAGTATTGTGCAAGGAAACATAAAAATAAGTCAATCAAAAATGTCTATTTATCTATAATCTGCCCCTGCAACAGTAATTTGTGTGAAACTTAATAAAAAAGGTGTTTCACTGCCACTATTGTTCATTTCAGCTGGAAACTGCAGTATATAGGCACGTTTTTGGAGTTTTGCAAAAATGTAGGAAGAGGCACAATAAACCTATGTTTAAAAAAAATAAAATAAATCTGATTCTAATAAGCAGTGCTGTATCTGAGGTTCAAGTTGATGTGACACACATTACACAGTGAGAAAGGATGTGGACGTGAGGTCTAATTTCACCCTTCAGTTTCAGGTGTAAATCACTGTACAGTGCCGCCCTTCACACTCACACTCTCTCTCTCTCTTTTTCCATCTTTCAAGGAAACATGGATATGCCAGTGCTAATTGGAGAAGTGTATCAACACCCTAAGGGCCAGATCGTATTGTTTACTGCATAGTTAAAGGCTCTGCCAAATCATACCATGACTTCCTGCCGTGTTATGGCTTTTTAGACTGGCAAAAGTGGAAAGTCCCATTGAGACATGTTTGTACCGCTGCAGGTCTGCTCTGCTGATGGCCCTCATTAGCCTGTTTGATTGGAGGCACTGAGAGAGAGCCATTAGGCCTAAACACAATACATTTTATAACGGGCATCCAGGCATAGCCAGGCCCTTAATTGCTTATGGTCTGAACGGCTTGTATATGACAGATCACAGGATCATTGGAAAAATGAAATTCTCCACATTTATAGCATGCACTGAATTAAAATAGGAACTTAATTTTTACTGACCTTTTATGATGTATGTTTTCTAGGTGTAGGTGCATAGAATAAAACATTCATACTACATTTTTTCCAGGGATGTCTATAATACCTGGAGAAAGCTATCCTTTAGCATTCCCATTTATCTCATTGGCAAGCTCATCTGATGCAGGACCCCAAGGAAGTATGTGATTTGAAAGAGGACACCTTTGCTCATGGGCACTCAGTTCTGGACACATCTGTTTTTTAGTCAATCATCTGAGCTGTAAATGTCATGGGACTAATTACTATGGAGCATTTCTCAGTTTTAAGAGCCCTGCAAAAGAATTTACAACTCGTAAAATATCCTCAGTACTAAAATGTATGTAATTTCATAATTACTTCTATTGTATAGCCGTATGGTAAACTAAGATATAACCTATTTTAATGTCATTTATATTTACACTTGTACTATATGTCACTCTTAAGAGTCTATACAGTAGGGTTTACACTTTTTGCCATTGAGATGACTGGATTTGAATTCGCCCTGTAGAACCATAAAAGTTCTGGGTTCTGCTAGGCACTTCATATGGCGCTTTTCCACTGCATGGTACAGCTCGGTTTGGCTCAATTTTGGCGCTTTTTCATTGTATGGTACGGCTCGGTACGGCTCAATAGTATTACCTCGGTTAAGGATCCAAGCAAGCTGTACCAATACTAAAACAAATACACTGCAGATCACTCATTGGTGAATCATCACTACCAGCGTCATTGGATTTGCGACATAAGACACCAAACCAAAAGGCAGTAGAGGCGTCTATACATTTTGAGTGTACACAAATAAAAGAAGACATTCTATAGTTTCAATTGATATATTACTTATGTTTCTATGACAAAAAATGACAGAGTATTTTAAGTCTGTTTTGCTGCAATGTGAAAAAAATCCTGCAAAATGCGCCGGCGCGTTTCCTGACTCCAGAGAGTTAAAAACCCAAATTTGGGTTGAAACAACCAAGCATTTTTTAGAGCCTAGGGTTCTACACAGAACCCCATTGATCTTTTTTATTTTTTCTAAGAGTTTGTATTTAAATATGTTTGTAGTTACAAATTTGTTATGATGAAGTTGCATTTTAGTACATTTAAAAATATTAATTTTAAATATAATGTCGAACAACACACTACAGTTAAAATCTTAAATCAAGTACTTTGCATGCGCTTTAATGTTAGTCAACACATCAAAATAAGTGTACTTCTTTAAATAAAGGTGTGGTGACCAGGGCGGGCGAGAGCCGTGAGGGAACGGGTCGAGTCTCTCACGGAGGAGCTCCGGAGGCAGAAAAGGAGGCGGTCGAGGATCGGGCCGTCCATCGAGCGTTTAGTGCCACTGCATGGCACCGCGAGGAAGAGCCTCTTGGTAGGCTGAGGACCGAGCGGCAGTGTGTCTGGGAACCGGACCCAGATTTTTTTTTCTTTCTTTCTTTTTCCTCTCTCCCTTCTCTCGTCCTGTCGCTCCCCTTGCTTCCGTCTCCTTTCTCTCGTTTTGTCTGTCCTTACCCCCAGGTGCTGCGGCCACCGAGACAGGCCCCGGGGGAGTAAGCGCAGTCGCGGGAGTACCCCCCGGCCTGCGAGGGGCGATTGGGGTATGTGACGAGCAGGGCGGACAAGAGCCGTGAGGGAACGGCGCGAAGGCCAGTGGTGCGAGAGTTAACGAGCTACACCTGGGAGGCGCACCGGCCTTGAGTCTCTCACGGAGGAGCTCCGGGAGCATAAAGGGAGGAGCGACGGCAGCGAAGGACGAGAGAGGACAAGGCCTGGACTTTATGTTATGTTTTATTATGTTTGAGAGTCTGCCGGCATTACTTTCATTTTGTTTTTGTTTATTTATATATTAAAGTTTTGTTGAACGTTCGCGGGTTCCTGCCTCCTTCTTCCGGTATATACGAACTGTGTTACACAAGATTATTAAAACAATGATTTAAATGTACTTTAAGTACACATTGTTACGTGTACTGGTATAGAGATGAGGCAGATACGGATTTCCACAATGATACACACTTCTTTAATTCAACAAGGCAGGAAACACCAAACTTACACTTTATCACAACATAGAACGGACAAGGAGTGCAGGGAGTGAGTGTATTATAAAGGGAGTGCAGATAATAGAGTCCAGGTGCAGGTGATCCGTGATGATGGGGAGATGACGAGGGAAGTGAGTGCAGGTGTGGAGAACAGGAGGATCATGGGATATGGAGTCCGGGAGACAAGGGATCTGTGACAGTACCTCCCCCTCCCGGTAGGCGCGTCCTCGCGCCGTAAATAGAATAACCGGGAGGGGGGGTGGGCGCCCTGGAGACCTCATGCAGGTGCCGGGGGATGAGTGGACTGGAGTGGAAGTCTCCAGGGCGGATCCATGAGCCATGGCGGGTCAGGAGCCTTGGCAGGCCACGGCGGGTCAGGAGCCTTGGCAGGCCACGGCGGGTCAGGAGCCTTGGCAGGCCACGGCGGGTCAGGAGCCTTGGCAGGCCACGGCGGGTCAGGAGCCTTGGCAGGCCACGGCGGGTCAGGAGCCTTGGCAGGCCACGTCAGAGGCCCACCCACATGTGTGGCGCCCACATGTCCCCCACCCACGGGTACTTGGCCCCCCCCAAAAAAATACTTGGAGAGGTTTAGGATCATATTGAGGAGTCCAAGGAATAAAGTCAATATGTGGGTGGAGGAGCATGGAGCTGGTTTGGCGGTGGATACTGGAGCGGGGGGCTCGGCGGCGGAGACTGGCGCTGCTTGCTCGGCGGCGGAGACTGGCGCTGCTTGCTCGGCGGCGGAGACTGGCGCTGCCTGCTCGGCGGCGGAGACTGGCGCTGCCTGCTCGGCGGCGGAGACTGGAGAACTTTGCTCGGCGGAGACTGGAGAACTTTGCTCGGCGGAGACTGGAGAACTTTGCTCGGCGGAGACTGGAGAACTTTGCTCGGCGGAGACTGGAGAACTTTGCTCGGCGGAGACTGGAGAACTTTGCTCGGCGGAGACTGGAGAACTTTGCTCGGCGGAGACTGGAGAACTTTGCTCGGCGGAGACTGGAGAACCTTGCTCGGCGGAGACTGGAGAACCTTGCTCGGCGGAGACTGGAGAACCTTGCTCGGCGGAGACCGGAGAACCTTGCTCGGCGGAGACTGGAGAACCTTGCTCGGCGGAGACTGGAGAACTTTGCTCGGCGGAGACTGGAGAACTTTGCTCGGCGGAGACTGGAGAACTTTGCTCGGCGGCTGGAGCTGAGGGCTCGTAGGCGGCGGCTGGAGCTGAGGGCTCGTAGGCGGCGGCTGGAGCTGAGGGCCAGTTCATTCCCTCAAATACAATTAAGATCCCCACAGGCACTGGAGCTGGCTCTGTGGGGACTGGAGCGGGCTCTGGAGAGACTGGAGCAGGGTCTGGAGAGACTGGAGCGGGCTCTGGAGAGACTGGAGCGGGCTCTGGAGAGACTGGAGCGGGCTCTGGAGCAGGTTTTTTCCTCCTCTTCCGCTTTCCGGACCCAGCAGGTGAGTGTGGGTCCAACGTGGGGCAGGAAGGAAGTTCACCGGAGGGGTAAGCGGAGGAATACGGAGGCTGACTAACTGGCCCAGCCGACCGTGTTTCTGGACAGACTGGAGACCAACACTCATCTACATAGAATTTGGAATTATTCAAAAACAAAATAAAATTGATAGTTTCACTTAAGGAGAGATGATAATCAGGTTCATGGAGACGGAGAGTGTTGTCATCCAGACCGTCCAAAAACAGGGCGATTAAATTAGCATCGGGCCAGTCAGTCAGATAAGCCAGCTCAACGAACTCCTCCACATACCTCTCCAGTGAACGACCAACCTGAAGAAGCCCGATGAGGCGATCGCCAGCAGAAAGGTGAGTGAGAGGCGTTTGAGGAGCGGTAGCCAGGGAGCCGGAGAGTGTCTCCATCTCTTTCCTTTTTGTGGAAAATCCAAAGTTTTGGTCCGTTCTTCTGTTACGTGTACTGGTATAGAGATGAGGCAGATACGGATTTCCACAATGATACACACTTCTTTAATTCAACAAGGCAGGAAACACCAAACATACACTTTATCACAACATAGAACGGACAAGGAGTGCAGGGAGTGAGTGTATTATAAAGGGAGTGCAGATAATAGAGTCCAGGTGCAGGTGATCCGTGATGATGGGGAGATGACGAGGGAAGTGAGTGCAGGTGTGGAGAACAGGAGGATCATGGGATATGGAGTCCGGGAGACAAGGGATCTGTGACACACATACGGTCGATGACCTTTATTTCATTAATGTTATCTTCAAGTACAGTCTTTTTAAAAACATACTTTTAAGAGTTGAAGTACACTACGCATGCACGTTCAATACAATTATGCGCACTCCTTTTTCATAACGGTTTTCAACTGAATTACTGTTTGCTACTATTGTGTAGCAGAGAAGTTTATGTATATTGGACAGGAGGGTCTTTTTTCATTTTACGCAAAAATCCTGCACATTAAAAGATGAGTGCTTCATACTAACAAAACTTTGGGTGAAGGAATGCCTGGCTCTCCATGTTGTAAGCAAAGCTGGTGACTCAGAGTCATGTGATGGTATGTGCGAATACAGGATGAGCGAAAGAGGGAGTGACAGACCCTCTAGGTTTTTCTTGCCCGACCAGATCATTTCCTCACCCCAACACTGACATACACAGTCTGTCCTAATCATTTCTGTCCCACACTTCACTACTCAAACCCTCCTGAGACACACTGGAAAACCAAACAAACCCTCAGGGCCCAGACAAAGTCATGAGAATGAACCAGTCAGATAGACTGGCTACACAATGAACCGTGAGCTACACCTGTGAAAGAGATTCCTTTAAGCTTTTCCTCTGGTGTTGTCTTCAAGAAACTGGAGAGAAAAGTGGGAATTGACAGTGTGCGGTGTGTATAAGAGTATGTGCGCTTGTCTGTTTAATCTGTGGCCAGGTTGGAAGACACATTACCTGTGTTACTATATTTTTTTTTTTTAATATACACACAACTATATATATACAATCAAACCAAAAATTATTCAGACATGCCTCCACAGAATGTTACACAACCTCACCATTTCACCAGCTGACTGAAAACTAGCTATATAGCAAAATAAGCATGACAGAAGAGGACGTTTGTTCTTTACTTAAAGACTTAAGACTCCAGCATCAATATCTGACCAATGTTTTACATACAAAAAATGTAACAGTGACAGTAATGTAATTATTTGTGTCAGGACACATCAATCATGCTGAATCTAACTGGTATTTATCATTTCACATAAAAAGAGAACACATACCTATTCAGTTGCACCTGCTTCCATTATTTACAATCAAAAGAATACAAAAAACAAGTCCATTAAGGCATTTAAGTCCAAAGGCTTACACATTTAGAAAGAAATATTGATACAATTTAGTTTAGAAGAGTATGTTCTTCAAGCAGTCTATTTTCCATAAACATATGTGTATTTATTATTGCAATGATTAGCATAAGTAACCTTTAGCATTGCATATATTTCTGCCTCATACAGCAATCAGAATACTCATCGGATCACAGTTTATGTCAAGTTTAGGCTTTCAACCAGCGTTAGGTGCTTCTACATCAGTGTTATTCACCTATCATTCCCCTCTGATTTTAGGGATAAGCTATGGGTAGGGTTATGTTTAGGGGTAGGGATACGGTTAGAAGTACATTTTTGTAAACAGGAATGTTTTTCCAGGATCAACCAAATTATGTTGATCCAGGAACATTTACTTGGCAAAATCACACTGACCAAACAGACTCACATAGACTCCATACAATATTCCAAATTATATCAAAATATAATATCTATATTACCATATTTGACCCTGGACCACAAAACCAGTCAGAAGGGTCAATTTTTCTAAAATTTAGATTTATACATCATCTGAAAGCTGAATAAATAAGCTGAAATTAAATACTTAGCATGCATATCCACTCACAAAAATACATTTTTGATACATTTACAGTATGAAATTTACAAAATATCTTCATGGAACATGACCTTTACTTAATATCCAAAAATTTTAGCATAAAAAAAAAATCGATAATTTTGATCCATACACTCTAAAAAATGTTTGGTTAGTTGGGTTGAAAATGGACAAACCCAGCAATTGGGTAGTTTTAACCCAGTGGTTGGGTTAAATGTTTGCCCAACCTGATGGGTAGTTTTATTCAACCCAACTACTGATTAAAAATGACTATATGGCTGGCTTAAAATGAAATAGGTGAGAAATTAAAAATCAGACACATAATTACTAGAGGCAACAACAATAATAAAAAGGTGTACATTTATTAATAAGCAATTTAATAAATGTTAATTTCCAGCATATTTTGGGTTTCATTTTGATTGATTAATTTACTTTATTAATCCCCAAAGGGGAAATTCAATTCAATTTTAAGCAAGCAATACAGTAATTTTTATACAACAGTTGAGTTAAATAAAACTACCCAGCACGTTGGGCAAACATTTAACCCAACCACTGGGTTAAAACAACCCAATTGCTGGGTTTGTCTATTTTCAACCCAACTTGGGTTGTTTTTAACCCAGCATTTTTTAGAGTATACAATGTATTGTTGGCTATTACTACAAATATACCCGTGTGACTTATGGCTGTTTTTTTGAACTAGGGTCACATATTATTTATTTAGGCTATTTTATTTTATTTATTTTTTGAAACTTGACAGACCTGAAACTGTCTTCTTTCTGTTTATCACATTATCTTTACTCTTTCTTCAATTCTCTCCAAAGGAGTGTGCTGTTTCCTTGTTTGTGACTCATATGAAAAATAGCATTACCAATGTAAACGTTGTTCATGTCCTGGCTGTGGAACAAGGAAGTGATTCCAGAGTGTCAAGGTTCAGATATTTCCATATGACCTACATGATAAAAGGCACACCATGTTGCTGGTCATCACATGGTGGTCACATACATCATCTTCATGTGCATGACCATGTGTGTGTATGTAAGTGTGAAAGGGTTAAAGATGAGGAAATGTTACCTGTCAGTTCTTACAAGGCCTGGCTGACAAGGCAGATGACAGCTGTTGATAACTTATGTGTCCTGATTGTGTTAAGTCTTCATGTTGACACACTGCAGACAAGCAATACATTATGGCGGCAACAGCACAGTACATACTGTATACTAAATGTCATATTACGCCTTTGCTTTTCCCGCTCAGGGCTTGTGGATTTCCTGTAATTACCTGTGCTGTAGTTAACAGCTAACCTGTAATTACCTCCCTATTGGCACACCCAGGATGCGTCTGAAACTGAAGGGAGCTGTCTTGTCAGGTAGTCCGCCCGTCATTGATGTATCAGACAGTGTTTTAGCATGAAGGCACTTTCCAAGACAGCATAATGTCAGGTCTGTTTATCAACAAATACAAGATTTAAAGTGCCCATATTAAGCTATTTTAAAGGTTTCTAATTTTGTTTTGGTTTGCATGTAAACAATAGGTTTACATGAATCTAAGGTCAAAAACTCTTTTCTCACAGGGTTTGAAATGGCTGGATCAAGGGTCTAGTCTCTCTAAACCCCTACTTTCTGAAATCCTACTTTGCTAGTCTGTTCTGATTGGTCTATCGTTTACAGTATGTATAACAAAACGGCCATTACCATATTTGAATTTCAGCTCCAGAGGCTTCCTCAGCACTTGTATAAACAGTGATACAAACAGTAACTATGGCGTAACTTACAAACAGTAACTTACCGTAACATATTTGCTTTTGCAGCACAGAAAACAGCGTATTCTCGACAACATGAGCTAAACTCTTCCAGGCCTCGGCTACAACTACAGTGTTGGAGGGTGGGTCAAAGAAGATGTTCGCAGGCAGCCAATAAAGATCATAGGCTGGCATTATGCAAATATGTTGCAAAACTTATGTAGGCTCATGCAGGAAGTAAGACTGGAATTACTGACAACTCGTTTCAGGCAGTTCAGAATCGGTTCTTTTGTTTAACCGTAAACTTTATCGGTTCTTTCATTTAACTGCAAACTTTGCACACCTTTATTTTTACAAACAGCTATATTACAAACTACATGAAATGTAATATCTGAAAAAGCATAATGGGGCACTTTAAGGTCTATAATGAGTACTTCTGGGTAGAAATTGAATCAAAAGTTGAAAAAAGGAAGATACAGTAGATTAGTAGTGATTAACCAAATACTTTGAACCACTTCATCAGATGCCATTTTTATTCTTTCAATCAACCAGGGTATTAGGCAGTGACAAGATAAGAAGATTATTACTGCAACTCAAACAGTAGAGCAGGGGTGGCTAACGTCGGCCCTGGAGAGCCACAGTCCTGCAGAGTTTAGCTTCAACTCTAATCAAACACATCTGATCAAGCTAATCATGGTCCGAGGGGTTTCTAGGAAACTACAGGCTGGTTAATTTTTATCAGGGTTGGAGCAAAACTCTGCAGGACTGAGGCTTTTCAGGACTGACTTTCACCACCAATGCAGTAGAGCAGTGGTCGGCAATAGGCGGCCCACGGGTCCCAACTGACCCGCCAGCAATAATATCTGGCCCGCGCCCGCAGCCAGATTATTTTGATAGTAGCTGGTTCTGAAAAAGATCTTCATCTCGTGAGGCCGTCTAATATTATCACAGTGTCTACACCAGACGTGACTTTTTTCGCGTCGCATTGCACCACAACAGCTAAAAGGCTTTGCATTCACAAAACTAGTTAGGATGAATGCATAGTTTTCTTTCCATTCTTCTTTGTATGCCCTATTTTCGCTGTCAACTTTCATCTTTAGACTCTTTGATAGTGCCATTTTCTCTCACCAGCTAGCATAAATGTTAACATCACTCTGCACAAGACACAATAGCGTACCTCCAACAGGCAAACAATAAAAATATAAAGCAGTTTAGTATGTGAGGATGCCAAGGAATAATTTTAAGTGTAAAAGTAGGCTACGTCAAATAATTCTTACAATAAGTTAGTCTCCATTGTGTAACAAGCAAATTAAAATGAGACAAACTATTAAACATAGTTTGTTAAGAGCATGACTCAAACATGCCCTTGATGGGCTTATTCAAGTCCTCTTTTATTTATTTTTATGCATTCCGCATCTCCCACATATGTGTGTTTTAGCAAGGCGGTCTGTGTTGCAAATTGGTGAATGAAGATACTTGCCAGGTCACTACTCTGCTTTATTAATTTATCCAGTGTAAAACCCAAAGACCGCCACACAAATGTGGCTCTTTGTTAATGACTGTCCTACTACAGCTCAAAACACACTGTAACAGTCTGTCACAGGTAATTAGTTGCATTTTTCTGCAATTAATTTAAATTATCCTTTGACTATGTTCTGTCCCACCATCTAATAGTGAAATTTTTTTTGGCCTGATGCCAAACTTAAAGGTGATAGAGAGGATTTTTTTCCGCGACTGAGAATCCAAAGACTGTTACTGAGTTTTTGAACTGAGCGCATGCGTAAGAACAGTCCCCCTCCTTCACAGCTCATTTCAAAGGAACGCCTCCCAAAACTTGTGCACGAGTATTGGAACACGAGTGTTTACCACCGGCATTCGCTGTATCGTGTTAGTGGATTCATTATGTCAGACTCACCGCAGGAAACTCATAATCTGCAGTTGTTACTCCTGTCTCCTGACAAAAACATTGCATGCGGCGCCTGTGGAGTGTGGAAAGTTACTGGAGCGCGCAGCCGTGCTCGTCTCTCACAAGGAACGTCACGGCAGTGATTGACAAGCCAGAGGGCCAATCGTTTATGCGATGATCGCGTAAACGATTGGCTGATGTTTTTAAGGCCCTACCTCGTGCACAGGTGATGTATCTTAATATTATTACTTTCAGTGCACCTAATAAATAGTCTTTTATCAGTTAGTAAAGACAGTTTCAAGTAATATTGCAAAAATGTATAAAACAAAACATCCTCTTTAGCACCTTTAATTGCCAACCCCTGCAGTAGAGCATTGTGCTAGCAACACCAAGGTCATGGGTTTGATTCCGGACTAATGCATGGACTGATAAAATGTATATACTGAATGCAGGGCAATGTAAGACTACGTGAGATGGACTGCTTTCTTTGCGAACATTAGCAAAATTCATAACTTATATGAAAAAGCGAATTGGTTGGTAGATCACAAATGGCTATCCAAGTTTGGAAAACTGCATTCACAAAAACCAGACAAACCAATCTGTGACTTGAAATGAATGTCAAATTTCTTGTGTTAAAGCGGCCTGCACTATTAAAAATAAAAGTCCTTTATTGGCACATGGTTCCATGAAAAATGTTTTTTATAAAGTAGGTTTTTCAGATTATTAAAATGTTCTTCACACTAAGAAAAACTGTTATTTTAACGACTGCTCACTAAAAACGTTCTTTGAGGAACTTACAAATGGTTCTTTGGTGGCCCTTTGGAATCTTAATTTTTGGTTCCTTTAGCCAAGCTGTATAACTTTGTTGAGAACTTAACAAGATACTGTAGATCTATCTATCTATACTACACATGTTTATACATGTTTTAGATTGTGCTTAATACTAGGTATTTTAATGGTTCTCGTTAAAGTGATATCATGTCACTTTAGGGCAGTTTGTGTGATGTTCCGCATCAGTTACACAGTTCACGTCAACTAATTTTGATTGATGACAAGATCTTGTAAAGTCAACAATTAAAGCCCCAGGGGTGTTCAAAACATTTGAACATCAATACTTAATATCATCTTCATAAAGATCTCTGCATATTCACGGCATGCAAACCTGAGAATTCCATTTAAGACAGCTGTCGTCAGTTGTCACAATCAATTATGAAAATAAAGACAGGATGAATTATTGATCGCACGCATACTGATCAAGGATTAAGAGTTGTGTCGGACATGTTTTAGATGTAGAGATGAATGATTGGGGTCGGGAAAGGTGAACGTCTGGGTTTGGAGTTTGTTTCAGGTGGACCGATTGGTCTCTCTGGTCCACTGCTGTCTCACTGCACTGGTGAAAAAGCCCAGAAGCGTAAACACTGGAGTCCGATTCCTGCCAGTAGCCTGATGGATTCCTGGAAAGTTTCACTGCTGAGCACCAGACACTAAAAATATACCTGGATTTGACAAATTTGAGGGGGCATGGTGGTGGTGCGTCCGAATGGTGAGTGTACATACACAGGAAAAACCCTGATATTTGTAAATTATAAACCATATGACGCTTAATAAGATGAAAAGGCTCTTAATCTCAATGGATGTTGGCATAAAAGCTACTGTTTGCGTTTGTGTGTTTGTGATTGTGGTGATTATGTGTGCGTCTGGTTACTGTGTGCCTCGGTACAGTATGTGTTTTTGTGGATGCTGTGAGTAAACACCAGGATCAGACCCCAAGAATAGTGTGGGAATATGTCTTGCCACATGCAGTGCTCTCATCGAGGGTCTCGGGTTCCTCCGTTCTCTCCTTCCATCTCTCCATATTCTTGTCTGGAACTCTTCCCAGAAACTTTGGCCTGGGGAAAAGACTGAGACCTCTCTCCCACACACAAACTCAGACCCAGCCTTTAGCGCTCTGCCAAATATGGCCGCTCTGTACACTCACGCAGCTTCTAAATATAGCCTGATATTCACATGACGTGTCATTTAGAATAATATTAGTGGCATACATGCCTTAAAGCAGGTCATTGCTTCCGTGATTGGCTGGCTGAGTATGGGAGTGCATGGGAGTGGGCTGCATGTGGGATGGCTTCTTTCTGCTCTGGCTTTATTCCTGAGTGATTTTGCCTACCATCAAAAATATGTCTTTCATGAATTCAAAGCAAACAAAGTTAAAATGCATTTTAGTAAATAAGGTGACCATCCTGCTATATTTAATAACATTAATAGCGAACTTAACATACAGTAGCTCTTTTCCAAAATCTAGTAAACTCCAATATTGTCTACTGAATACATAGGCAGCTGCATTTAAGAGGCCTCACAACTAGTGTTACTTTGGAATTGTAATAAGTTACCATATTTATAATGTAATAGTAGTGTAACTATTTCAATTACTTTATTAAAGTAATGTAACTGATTACATCTGATTACTTTTTGATTACTAAATTTCTAATGAATGTTTTCAAATGTTAATCATTTTTAAACATTTAAACCAGGCAGGGTTAACCTTATACTAGTAGCCTAATACTTCCTACCTTATACACAAGTTGTAGACTAAAGCTTTTTAGCAGATGTGGTGTGCTGCAAATACAAACAAGGGAACCAATCAAAAGCATCAGAATAGCTTTACTAAATGGCCTTTAAATGGCAGGAGGCATATTCACAATTAATCACACGTAAAATTATTATTATTATTTTTAATATTAATATATAGCAATATATTTAATATAATATTGAAGTGTTTAATATTAATATATAATATGTTTATTTTGTAATAATTTCACATTTAATCTCCAAATTAATGTAGCAATAACATAAAGATTTGAATAAAATTGAATAAATTTATCAAACACTTCACAGTCTTCACTGCATAAATTAAATATAGATGAATCCGTATTAAAGCTACAAAAGTTCAGTCAAGAGCAGTGAGTGATTTTCTCTGTCTTTTGTTCTGTGATTATAATATTAATGGGTGCTGTCACTTTAAGAGCTGTCGCACATGACGGGATCTGATGCATCATGTTTTCTCACAACCCTTTATGGTTGTAGAATTGAACTTGTTCTTCATTTAAATGGGGTGCATTAACAGTAAAAAAAATAAATAAATGTATTAGGAATGTATTTTATGAAAAGAGATATTAAGCCTAGAGGGAAATCTTTCTGGAACAGTTGTTTTCCAGAGATTATATGGAAAAAAGCTTTGCTAGTTCCCTTTCGGTTTTGTATATATAACAAACTACATCTGAAATGTTAGCAACTATACTCAAAATGTATGGATATTGATGGAAAATGTTCATTTTGTTCAGATCAGCCAGAAAGAATTCTACATTTTTTTTTTTTTTTTTTTTTTTTGCTACCACATAAATGCTACCATTCCCAAAACTTCTGGGAAGATTTATCTATACATATTCAGCAGAAGTCTGGTTATAATTGTGAATTAACATTCAAAGATATCTTATATTTGAATCAAAAAATCCATCTGTCAATTTAATGATGAATCTTATGATTTTATTTGGTAAATTTCATATTCATAAAAGTAACAGAAATCATTCTAAACCCTGTTTGACGGTCTTTATGACTGATTTTCATTTGTATATTGTGTCTCTCCAATGTACTGATAACAAAAAATGTAGAGATACATTTTTATTCGCCAAAGAGTTGAAGTTACTTGAAAATTGAACTGGTATATGCTGTCTTTTCTTTAATTGTTTTTCCTTTTTCTTTTTTGTTCTTCATGCAATGTAAACCTATTCTTTTAAATATGTTATCTTTTTGGATGTCTTGTTAAAACTGTAACTGTTGTTTGTTATGTCCTTAATGTCTAAAAAAAAAAGTTTACAGTCATGTAAGACTTTATTTAACTCATTCAAAACTGTGCTTATGAGGACACATGACAAAGTGGACATTTTGGTATTCTGTGAGTTATTGTCCATTCCAGCGCGAAAGAGAAGTCAATGTGGCCGCGTATACTGTCTGGGTGCACAAGTCTGTTTGTGTGTGTGTGTGTGTGTGTGTGTGTGTGTGTGTGTGTGTGTGTGTGTGTGTGTGTGTGTGTGTGTGTGTGTGTGTGTGTGTGTGTGTGTGTGTGTGTGTGTGTGTATACTTGTTTTGGCTATACTTGTGAAGACCAAATGTCCTCACTTATATTGTGAAATACTTTCACAACCCACTAGTGAGGACATTTGACTGGTCCTCACTAGTTAAAAAGGCTTATAAACCAAATTGCACTTGAATGGTTTAATTGTTACGTGACGGTGTATTAATTCGCATGACAAGGAGAAGTGCAGAAAGGTAGACTTTAATTACGGATATCCAGGAGAAACATAAGAGTAACCACATCAAAACAAAAACAAGAACTGACAGAGACTAAGGGAAAACACAGGGTAAATATACGAGACAAAAGAACCTTAACAAGATAACTGAAACTCAAATCAATCTTTATCTATGACAACTAAAGAGTGGTGAGAAAAACTGAACAAAGGAGGACACAAAATAAAAAAACAGAGAGTGCAAAATAGATGTAACCCTTACATAAAAGCCATTGAATTAATTATAGCATGATCATATATTGAAACATATCCTAGCTTTTTTACAGAAAACATTTTATTGAAAATATTCAATAAAAATATGAATAGCTTTAAAAAAAAAGATGTATTTGCACCATCTTACTTTTTTTCTTTTTTCTTTTTCACTTGTCACAATGCATTTTGGTATTACTTTCTTTGCCAAGAATATATGCAATCCTGTCTTAAAAAATGTTCAAAATGAAGTGTGTCTTAAACGAAATGATGTCTTAAAATGGGAATTTTTTTTTTTTTTTTTTTTTTTCAGAATTCCAGACCAGGGTCTCACTGGTAGCTGTGCTTCCATTTCTACCATTCCCATGGCCAGAGGAGTCTCCACAAAGTAATCAAGGAGCCCCATATCTTCCCCCACATGGTCTCACCCTATAGGCAAATCTCATCTCTTCCTCCCCCACCATAGCCAAACTCCACTCAGGGGTACAGAACGTATACATTGGTGAATTACGCAGTGCCAATGGGCATCTGCTTCATAGGAAGGTCTCTGGTGAACAAAACATGGTTACTACCAGAAAGTGAGTTGTTCTAAAAGAATGTGAGTGTTCCGAGTCATTAAAGAAAAAGCTACAAGAGACACAGTAATTCACCAGCTGCTTCTTCACAGAGATCAATAATCCAGAGGAAAAGCTCTCCTACCTTTGAAATGGAAAAGAATGGATTCAACTTCTTGGAGTGCTGAAGGAGAACAAAATTGTGTGTGATTTATGATGAAGGCAAAAGCAATATGGCTTCCAGTGTAATTTGAAATGATGATTACTGTATAGACCATAACTGTGGTTCAATATAGGAGATACACGGTGATTACTGTACAAAACTGCTCCTTCTCTTTCACAAAAGGAGCATAGCTATTCTATACATTGTAATACACAAGCCCTCCACAGCTAATCCAGGGGTATTTTAAACCCCCATGCCCAGTGCCGCTCTCTCAGCCTCAACCTTTGTTCCTTCAATATAAAGCTAATAATGCTCCACATGGCAGGCAGCATATGTAGGGCATTAATATTTAAGGCCAGAGGCTGAGAGGGCAGGAATGAGAGCAGCCTTTTATGACCAGAGACAACATTATGTATTAATGACCATCTTAATAGCCAAACACCTCATATGACTGAAGCCGCATAAAATCTCCAGCAGCAGTTAAACAGACTCGATCTGCAATGAAAGTCAGCTGTGGTGATGATATTATTACTAATAATACTTGAAAATCAGTGTGCTCGTTTTTCAAATGATTTGCTTGAATAGGATAGAAATTAATATGAGGGGTTATGAGCCACATTATTTTGATTCATCAATTAGGTGTTGACATTATATAGTCTACATACTCACCAAACCCATTAAATTTCGATTTCCATGATGACCTGCCAACATTTACCTCATTATACTGCACTGCCACACATCTGGTGAAGTCTGCTTATTACTAGCGCTTACTAACGCAAACATCATTATTTCTGTCGCTCATACTAAGGATTAGGGATAAGAACAAAAATATGGCACTTTACACTGTAGTTCTGGTCCTCGCATCTGATTGGTTGAGCTGCCTTCCGAGAGTGCTGATATAGCAATATAACAGCACTGAGACTTTTCACTCTATGTATCACTCTGCTTTTTTGCACATTCATTAATGATGAGGATTTTACAGCGACTCATTCTGCAGGTTACTTCGTTACACCAACTGGTGGCTATCTTTATATTTAACCCTTAAATGCATACCTCGGGTCTTTTGTTACCCGGGACATCATTCACTACCCTCCTCCTCGTTCATTTTTTTAAAGTTAGACATCAACTTTCTTGGTATTCCTCAATCAATTCATTATAAAGAATATAACAAGAAAAAAATCATAAAAGAATGCTTATTTTTGTATTCATTTTTTGTAAAAATTGTATAGGGTCGTAAACGACCCGAGGTGTGTATAAGTGTACATATATTTTTCTGCACAACAATAATTTAATCTTAGATGACGGAATAAGTGCGATTCACCTTTATTCCACAAGGTGGCAGTGTCTGATACACAATGCTGAAGCGACGACTCATTCAAACAACATGAAATGGCTCAGTGATTTACTGCAGAGTAAGTACTGAACGAAATGAAATATGACTGTAACTGTTAATGGATTGATCTGGTGAAGCTGTTAGTGATAGAAATATTGATTTTGAAGATGTTGAAAATGAAATAGTTTTGAGAATACATTTGAGATCGCGAATGGGCTCATATTCGTTGACCAGAAACATAAAACTATAGCTCATTATTTGCTGAATTTACTGGGAAATGAGCTCTGATGAGGACAGTGATGATGGCATAAAACATCTGCTCAGAATGAGCCCTTTCAAGCTCCAAAAGGTAACAAAATACGATTTATTTTATTCTTCTGTAATTGTTACTCTAATATCAGAGGAGTTTTATATTATCGTGACAGGTAGAGATCCTTCCATGTTAGATATAGATCCGGGTCGATAACGACCCGAATATGTAAGAATGATTGGCGAAACAGTCATGCATTTAAGGGTTAAATCATTCTCTCAAACGATTCATTCAAAAATGCTTATTCATTTAGGAACTAAACAAGTGACTGCTTTTATGAATGAGTCATTGAATCCTTTACTCAACTGATTTGTTCAATTGAATATTTCAGCAACGAAACAAGTGGCTTTATGAGTCAGTCATTTGAATCATTCTCTCAAGAGTTCTGTTTAAAATGTCTGATTTGTTCAGGAGCAAAACAAGTGACTGATTTTGTGAATAAGTTAATAATTCATTCTTAACTGTTTTGTTAAAAAACACTGAATCTTTCAAAGAACAATACAAGAGGGGCTCCTAACATTTCATAGTCTCACCTGTGGCAGTACAGAATAATGATATATTGAAATTATGCATTGCATATTCTATAATTTATGTTCTGTAATGCATACTGCATAAAAGAGGGAGAGAGAAAAGAGAGTGAGTATGCCGTGATATATGGCACATCATGCTGAGTTAGGTGACAGAAGGCCCAGTGTCTTTACCCAGCGGCATTGCAGGTGATTCATCCATACATTAATTAACAGCCCATTCATTTTGTTTAATAGCTCATAATGCATAATTTAACCCTGTTCTTCCTCGATTCTTCCTGTGTCTAGCCATTTTCTTTCTGTTCTGTCAAACACACACAACCTCATGATTTGTTGCCCCATATAAATAACTGACTATAGTGATGTGAGATTTGTTACAGGAATGCGACTCCTCGTTGAGAGGTGTGTGGAGAGAGAGGCGGATATGTCCTCGCTTGACCTCACTGAAATAAAAAAAATGCTCCAGAAAAAGCTGAAATGAAGAGGGCTTGTGTCTTTTAGAAATATATAATTATATCCTATAAGTGCTCTCACATTTCTGCCATCTTGGCAAAGCATCTGCAGAGAACCATGACAGACTGTGAGGGATTGTTGTTGTTGTTTTTGAGAGTTTGTCGCAGTCCTGATCTATGTGTCTTTTTCATTTATTAGTTTAATCCACAGTAATTGCACTATAAAATCTCTTAGCACCCTGCAAGGCCAGTTAGTGCCCACAGCGGGGGCACAGTAGTCATTGCACAGGCTGAAGGGGGCAATTATGCCAAACCAGCAGTGCCACTGTCTGAGAGACTACCCACAAATATGAGCCACCAAAACACTTTGCCATCATGTTTCCCTGTATACTGTATGTTTTCTCTGTACCTATTTCTGAAGGATGAACCTAAGTACACTCTGAAAAGTGATACCCATCTATTTTTCCTTCTATTTTTGCACCAAAAACAGTATTCATGGTTTATCTGGCAAATCTGTGATATCAAATAAAGCATGTGTTTGTGTGTGTATGTCTGCTAAACTGTCTACAAGGGTGTCCATGGGTTACTTACTTTACTGGCTAAAAAATGACATTGTTCGGATGCATTGTTTTTCTTTCTTTCTTTCTTTCTTTCTTTCTTTCTTTCTTTCTTTCTTTCTTTCTTTCTTTCTTTCTTTCTTTCTTTCTTTCTTTCTTTCTTTCTTTCTTTCTTTCTTTTTTGTTTCTTTAGTTGAGTGTCTTGAAATGTTTATCCCACAAATGCAGTAATGAAAGGGTGGGGCTGTGGAGGATTTAAGAGTTTCAGCAGGACATGATATAACTTGAACAAATCTGAAACTCAATGATGGATTCACTTACATTTAGTTACAAATAAGTGAAAGTAAACTCACTCACAGCATGTGCATGAAAACATTTACATACAGACTGTAAGAGTAATAGTCATAATGCCAGGCATAATGCTGTCTTTGTGTGTGTGTGTGTGCACTTGTTTTGACTATACTTGTGAGGACCAAATGTCTTAACTTACATTGTGAAATACTTTCACAACCCACTAGTGAGGACATTGACTGATTGATTGATTTTATTTAAAATGTCCAAATGTCCCCACGATGTAATATAAACCTGAGTTCACCTACATCGTGGGGACCAGCCACCGGTCCCCACAATGTAAATTAATTAATAAAAAAAACTAAATGATGTTTTTGTGAGAAAATAAAGGTGTGCACAGTTTCCTGTGATGCTTAGGTTTAGAGTTAGGGGTAGGGTAGGGGGATAGAAAGTACAGTTTGTACAGTATAAAATGCATTGCGGACTATGGAAAGTCCCCACAATTCACAAAAACAAACATGCGAGTGTGTGTGTGTGTGTGTGTGTGTGCGTGTGTGTGTGTGTGTGTGTGTGCGCGCGCGCTCGTTTGTTTCATCAGGACACAAATGTGTATAATGATATGGGTATGACATAGGTATGACATAGGTATTGCAAAAAGAGGTGACTTATGAGGACATTACCCCATGTCCCTACTTTCAAAAGGCTTATAAATCAAACATATTGAGTTTTTGTGAGAAAGCAAAAATGTGCACTTTCCTGTGATGGTTAGGTTTAGGGGTAGGGGTAGTGTAGGGGGATAGAAAATACAGTTTTTACAGTATACAAACCATTATGCCTATGGAATGTCCCCACAATTCACAAAAATTAACGTGCGTGTGTGTGTGTGTGTATGAGGATGTTTCTCACATAACATAACCCTCATATTCAGGAAAGCAAAGTCAACAGATAAGCAATAAACATTTTACACATGACTTGTGACATATATTAGTGAAAAGGGTTGGTATTAACTGCACATAATTGAATTAAGAATGTCTTTTGAATTTTGTGTATTCATTCATTTATATATTCATTCAATAGGTGTGTTCGACTTGAACAAATGCTGCGCAGACCGATCTGTGTATGACATTAAAGTACTGCGAGAGTGATTAGATCAGCGATTAGGACTGCACAGCAGTGCTTCAAGTCGAACACATCTAGGCTGCATCCAAAATCACATACTTCCCTACTATATAGTAGGCAAAAAAAAAAAAAAAGAATTCACAGTACTTGTAAAAGAGTAGGCAAAAAGTACCCATACCCGGGCCACGTTAAAGTCCAATTTTTTTGCCCTTTCCTCGCTAGCTTCCCTCCGTCTCGTTCACTCCGAGGTATTTCATTGCTTACATTGCACAAGTACTGGCTGAACCCTTGACGTGTTTAAATGGAACACCTTTGAAAGCCGCCATTGAATTTGTTTTATGCACCAGGCCTGTATGTTTGTTTGCACTCAGAAAATAAATAAATAAATTTAAAAAATAATCTAAATTTAAGTTTTATTTAACTGAATTACATTCAAATTTTCCATCCATTTGGATTACATAGTTTTAACAGAAACTAATAAACTTAATGTGATTCATATGTGTCAGTAATACTAAATGAAATTGTATGTAATTTATGTAATAGTATGCAGAAAAATGCCCAGGTTAAATTAACACTGCTTAGTGTTCATGTGTGTGTGCACTACTGAGTTAAAGTACCATTGAAGCAGTGTTGGAGTTAATAAGATGATTAAGTGATGATTGAACATGAATGATGAACACCTGCTGTTAACAAGCAGATTCACTGAAGGAAAGAGAAACACAACAACTACAACTGACTTCAGTCACAGCGTTCGATGAAATCAACTGAAGATAAAATAAGGCCACATCCACACAAAGTCCGAGCTTTCCCAATACAATCTTCTTTTTTATTCGTCTCAAGAAATATCTGTGTATACACAAAACGTACTCGGTTACTAACGTAACCTCGGTTCCCTGAGATACGGAACGAGTACTGCGTATGGGGAAAGGTCTCCCTTTTTCCCCGCTGCTGAAGCCTTTTTCAATAACGCAGTGTAACTGCACCGTCATTGGTTCACTCATAGACAAGTTGTTGAACCAATAGCGGCGCGGCATAGCTGCGCGGCCTATAGCGACAAAGCGCGCGAATATTCCCGCCGAAATGGGCGTGGTATAGGGCTATATAAGCAGGCGTTTCGCCATAGGATTTCAGTGTCAATCGACTGAAGCGACGACCCTGAGCCGCAGCCTCGTGGCACGGCAAGTGACGCAGTACTCGTTCCGTATCTCAGGGAACCGAGGTTACGTTAGTAACCGAGTACGTTCCCTTTCGATACTTCACTCATACTGCGTATGGGGAACGAATTCAACCACGCCGTGCCGCGGCTGGTAACGATATAGCTTGCATTTGGCCAACCCAGAGGGGGGCCAAAAGGACAAGCGGAGGCAAAGCCTAACCGAACCCATGGTTACACTGAAGGAAGATACTTCCTATGGTGGCATGAAGCGGGACTTGTTGAAGGCCGCTAATCACACCGACAGGACCCGAGCTTGTAAGGTCGGGACATCGAGGTGATAGAACCTGACAAAGGTGGACGGCGAAGATCAGCCGGCCGCCTCACAGATGTCTTGGATGGAAACTCCGTTGGACCAAGCCCACGAGGAAGCCATTCTTCTAGTGGAGTGGGCCCTGACTCCTATGGGGCAATTAGTGCCCAGTGAGGAGTAGCACAGGTTAATAGCATCCACTATCCAACGGGAAATGCGTTGTTTCGAGACCGGAGACCCTTTGGTGCGGCCGCCAAAACAAACAAAAAGCTGATCCGACTGTCTGAAAGACTGTGATCGGTCTATGTAGGTCCTCAATGCCCTGACTGGGCAGAGTAGCTGTAGCTCTGGTTCGTCCGCCGAGGGAGGAAGAGCAGAGAGCGAGATGACCTGAGCTCTAAACGGAGTTGAGAGCACTTTAGGGACGTAGCCATGCCTAGGTTTCAGAACGACCTTAGAGTCACCAGGCCCGAATTCGAGGCATGCAGGGTTCACGGAGAGGGCCTGCAAATCGTTCAAATGGGGCTCCTTTCAAGGCCCTGAGGACCAACGAGAGGTCCCAGGAGGGAATAGTGAGAGGGTGAGGAGGATTCAAACGCCTAGCACCTCTCAAAAAACGGATCACAAGCCCGTTTCGTCCCACCGATTGGCCAGCAATAGGAGCGTGGAACGCTGCAATGGCTGCTACGTAAACCTTAAGCGTGGAAGGGGAGCGCCCCATTTCCAAGCGTTCTTGGAGGAAAGACAGTATGGAAGATACGTCACTCTCCACAGGGTCTATGTTGCGTGTTGAACACCAATCAACAAAGACTGACCACTTCTGGTCGTAGAGGCGCCTCGTAGACGGGGCTCTAGCCTGAGAAATGGTATTTAGGACGTCCTCGGGGAGGCTAGTCGGCTCCCATCGAGGGACCAGAGGTGCAGAGCCCAGAGCTGCAGCTGTGGGTGCCAGATTGTTCTGTTTGCCTGAGAGAGGAGGTCCCGTCTCAGGGGAATCGGCCACGGGGCTCTTAGAGAGAGCCTGAATAGCTCTGAGGACCAAACCTGGTTCCTCCAGAGCGGGGCCACCAGAAGGACTCTGTGCTGGTCTTCTCTGATACGCCTGATGACCTGGGGGATCAGTGCGATCGGAGGGAAAGCATAAAGGAGCGTGCTGGGCCATGTGTGGGCCAGAGCATCTACATCCTTCGAGAAAAATGTTGGGCAATGAGAGTTGTCTTCTGAGGTGAAGAGGTCTACCTCTGCCTTCCCGAAGAGCTCCCAGATCGTGAGGACCACTTGGGGGTGGAGCATCCACTCGTCGGAGGGGATGTTGCTCCATGACAACATGTCCGCACCCAGATTGTTCCTGCCAGGAACATGAGTCGCTCTGAGCGGCTGAAGCCTCGGAAGAGCCCATTTCAGCAGACGTTTCGCCAGAGCGCATAAGCGGCTGGACGAAAGACCGCCTTGGTGGTTCAGGTATGACACCACCGTCATACTGTCTGACCGAACTAGAACATGACGTCCCGTCAAGTAAGCCTGAAAGAACTGAAGGGCTTTCATCACTGCTAGCATCTCTAGACAGTTGATGTGTAGATGGCTTTCCTCGTGGCTCCACGAGCCGAAGGCCGGTCTGCCCTCGCACACAGCGCCCCAGCCCAAGTTGGAGGCGTCTGTTGAGAGCACCGTCCTCCGTGAGACCGCCCGTAAAGGGACTCCGCGCTGGAACCATACTGGATCCATCCAAGGTTTCAGGGCTAGAAGACAGGCCCGATTGACCTTGAGACATAGGCGGCCGTGCCAGGAACTTCAACCAGTACTGAAGAGGCCGCATCCGAAGAAGGCCTAGCTGCAGCACCGGGGAGGCGGAAGCCATCAGCCCTAGCAGCCTCTGGAAAAACTTCAGAGGGAGATAGGCTTTGTTCGTGACAGATGCCGTGAGCTAATGAATTGCCAGGGTGCGCTCTGGCGAGACTACTGCCGTCATACGGACCGAGTCGAAAACTGCTCCCAGAAACGAGATTCGTTGAGTGGGGCATAGCGAGCTCTTGGCTAAGTTGACCCTGAGACCCAGGCATTGTAGATGGCTGAGGAGCACGGATCTGTGGCGTTCCAGCTCGACTCGCGAACGGGCTAAGATGAGCCAGTCGTCGAGATAATTCAGAACCCGGATTCCCATCTGTCTCAGAGGGGAAAGCGCCGCGTCCATGCACTTGGTGAAAGTGCGGGGAGCCAGAGACAGCCCGAAGGGCAGGACCGTATATTGGTATGCCACCCCCTCGTATGCGAATCTCAAGAATCGTCTGTGACGGGGGGCTATCTGGATGTGAAAATACGCATCCTTCAGGTCCAGCGAGCAGAACCAGTCCTCGGGGCAAATGTGCGCGAGGATCTGCTTCAGCGTCAGCATTTTGAACTTCCGTCTCATGAGGGAGTGATTCAAAAGCCTGAGGTCTAGGATGGGTCTGAGACCGCCATCCTTTTTGGGGACCAGAAAGTAGCGGCTGTAAAAGCCTGTCTCGCTCTCTGACGGAGGAACCGTTTCCACAGCTCCTTTTTCCAGCAACGACATGACTTCGGCCCGGAGGACATGAGCGTCGTCCGGATTGACCGACGTTTGAAGCACCCCGGCGAAGTGGGGGGGCCGTCGTGCAAACTGGAGCGAGTAGCCCTGGTTTACGATCCCCATGACCCAATCTGACACATCGGGGATGGCCTGCCAGGCCTCAGCCCGAGTGGCTAGGGGTTGAATAATGTTGGGTGACAGACCGCCGTTGAGAGGGTCGTACAACGCGAGGGGTGGAAGAGGAAATTTGCTCTTTTTGTGATGAGGTAAAAATTTGTTCGCCGTGAAAACGGCGTTTGGGGTGGGCGCAACAGGTGTGGGCCCAGCTGTCACTTGGAGTATGTTTCCCACGCCCGGAAATAAACGAGGCGGAGGGGAAATTACTCGTGGGAGCTTTTGGGGTGGTCCGGTCGTAACGGGACGGTCCCCCATCCTCTTCCTGTCCGACGAATCAGGACGACTTCGGAGGCACCGGGTCCAGCACAATCCTGGGCCGGGGTCCCTGGCGCCTCGGGAAGGGAGGGCGCTTCGCAGGGCGCGAGCGCTGGCGATGCTCCTGGGGCGGCGCTGCCTGTTTTGCAGGTGGGGTTGGATTGTTCTGCTGAGCCGGCGCAGTCCTGGGGCGGCTAGACGCAGAAGCGGAGCTGGAGCGCTTAGGCAAGAAATGCCTCATAGCCTGAGATGATTTCTGCGCGGCAGTAAAGCGCTCAGTGAAGCCATCCACTGCAGGCCCGAAGAGACCGGAAGGCGAGACCGGGGCGTCTAAGAAGGCCGTCTTGTCTAGGTCTTTGATCTCCGTTAGGTTGAGCCACAGGTGGCGCTCCAACACGACCAGGCTGGCCATGGAACGACCGATGGCCTGGGCCGCAGCCTTCGTAGCTCGCAGGGCAAGATCCGTGGCGCTGCGGAGATCTTTGAAGGCTGGCGCGTCGATTCCAGACTCATCCAGAGAGCGGAGGAGTTTGGCCTGGAATACTTGAAATATGGCCATGGTGTGGAGCGCAGAGGCAGCTTGGCCCGCCGAGGTGTAAGCCCGTCCAGCCAGAGTAGAGGTGGTCCGACAGGGCTTAGAAGGAAGGGCCCTCTTCGTCTTCCAACCCACAGCCGCGGGAGGACAGAGGTGAGCAGCCACCGCTTCATCTAGGGGTGGCAAGTGCTCGTATCCCTTCTCCTCGGCGCCGTCGACGGCGGTGAGGGCGGAGCGGTGCGTAGTGTGGAGGCGGGCAGAGTAAGGAGCGCACCACGACTTCGTCAGCTCTTCGTGGACCTCAGGAAAGAAGGGCGCTGAACGCTTGCGAGGTGCTTGGCGGCGGCCTGGCAGAAACCATTCGTCCAGGCGGCTGCGAGACGGCTCCTCTGGAGGGGCCCACTCGAGGTCCAGCTCTTCAACGGCCCTAGACAGGATGCGGAAGAGCTCGGCATCCATGCCCTGGCCATGCTCGATGGGTTCCAAGGGAGGCGGTGGAGCGGGGTCTTCCGGCTCGCCAGCCCATCCTTCAGCTTCGGAAGCCGCAAGAGACATGGAGTCGTCTTGTTCGTCATCTGTTCCCCCGAATGAGACGAGGTCACTCGCTTCTGCGGAGGGACGCTGCTCAGGGCGAGAGAACAGAACGCGAGAGAGTTCCCTGGGAGGAGAGGGCGAGGCACGCGGGGGCTGGGCCGGCGTGAGCTCGCTCAACTCCTGGCGCTGAGTCGCTCTACCCCGCCGTCTTTTCCTCACCGGCTCGCGGGAGGAAGGAGACGGGAGGGTGCGAGCGGCGAGATCGCCCTCAGTGAAGAAGGCGACCCGCGAGCGCAGGGAAGCGAGACTCATACACTCGCAGCGCGGGCATGAGTCTCCAGCGAGCACGCCGTCTGCGTGGGGCTTGCCCAGGCAAGCGACACACTCGCTGTGTCCATCGTCGTCGTGCAGGGGGGCCCTGCAAGTACCACATGAGTGGCGGGGCATCGTGAGACGCCGCTGCCGTGAAAACGGCAATTGGGTGGCTCTTTTAGAGCGGCGAGGGCCGCGGAAGCTCTTAGAGGGGTGAAAACCGCTGAAAATCGCTCTTTTAGAGCGGCGTTTAAGCCGCGGATGAAGCTCTCAGGCGGCGCGCCGGATGGCGGCAGGGGACCCACAGGAAGCGGCCGGAAGCGGGAAGCGGGAGGCGGCGGCTCGGCGACGGCGCTAGAAGCTGCAGTCCGCGAGGGCGCCGGCGCTTTCTTCCACCGGCGAGTCCAGGCGAGTCCGCTGCGGGAGCCTCTTCAGACGGCGGCGAGAGCAGAAGGCGGCGAGCTTCTTCGGCTTCAGGCGGAGATCAGCGAAGAGAAGTAGATGTCGAGAAAACACTGAAATCCTATGGCGAAACGCCTGCTGATATAGCCCTATACCCCGCCCATTTCGGCGGGAATATTCGCGCGCTTTGTCGCCATAGGCCGCGCAGCTATGCCGCGCCGCCATTGGTTCAACAACTTGTCAATGAGTGAACCAATGACGGTGCAGTTACACTGCGTTATTGAAAAAGGCTTCAGCAGCGGGGAAAAAGGGAGACCTTTCCCCATACGCAGTACGAGTGAAGTATCGAAAGGGAACCACTGCCTTATCACAAAATGTTGTTTTATAAAAAAGTCACGGACAATCGCGTGACAGGTATGATTCAGTTTACGGCACTTCTCATTCATTTCTATGGTAAAAACAGTGATTGTCACACAACTCATTTCAGCGGTGTCAAGTAATGTGACATTTCACTTTTTCCGATTGTAGAGCCACAGACCCTCGTATCTCCAAATAATAAGACCATCTCTGCTTTCGAATTGCTCTTGCAATACTTTGATGTCATACACCAATCGGTCTGCGCAGTGCCACTTCAAGTCAAACACACCTAGGCTGCATCCAAAATCGCATACTTCCCTACTATGAAGTAGATAAAAAACAGTATGTGACAAAAGAAGTATGTCCGAATTCACAGTACTCATAAAAGAGTAGGCAAAACCCGTACCTGGGCTTCATTAAATTATTTTTTTCCCCTTCCCTCGTTAACTTCCCTCCATCTCATTCAGTTGGATGCATGTCATTGCTTCCGTTACATGAGTGCTCCCTACTGTTGGAACTGGTCGTGAAGTAATTACTTATTCAAAATAAGTACCTACTCAAGAGATTATGTGATTTCGGATTGGAGTCCTATTCATTCACTTCAGATTTTCAGTTGTTGTTTTTTTTTTTTTTTTTTCAGTAGATTCCTGTTTGATCCCTTTAGGATTTTTTTAGGATTGAATCCATAATATGTTATAAAATGTATTACTATGCAGTTATTATACTGTACATTCCTTTAACATTTTTATGTTAATGTTTATCTTTATAATTTCTTTCTGAAGACAGTAAAATAATGGCGTAGATATTTTTATGTTGCTGTGTGACAAAAGCACAATTTCTGTTTTGTTCACTGTTTAGACATTTTTGCATTTGAAATGTTCATTCACTTTACTAATTAATATGCATAATTAGTCAAATTAATCATGTAGTAATTATTTATGTGTGTTTCAAACTTTCTATTGGATTAATGCACTTTTTGTGTGATTGTGTTGACATTTTTGAATTACAGTTCTATTCCCTGTCATTCCAATTCAACATCCTATGGGTCATGGCCAATTTAATTCAAATTCACACTCATGAATTTAAAGAAAACCAATTCCTCGCCCAGCTCTTTACAACACAGATGCTGATGTTGCAATGTATAGGGCACAGCATTCAATACAGACAACGTATATATCTCTCTCCCAGTGCTCTGCTGTGTGCCATATCTTAATTATTAAACTAAGGCCACATGCAACTCTTTTAACATAGACTTGAACATTTTGGTATTTTCAATTTCCCTCAAATCTCTGACATTTTATTTATTTATTTTTATTTTTTATTTTTTTTACCTTGACCTCCCTATGTTTTCAGCCCTTTTCAAATGCCCCAGGCCATCACATACACCAAAAAAAAAGAAAAAAAAAGAAAAGGAGTAGAGGGAAAAAAGGGAAAGGAGATTGGACACCTGCGCATGACCTGGGATGAACTCCACTAAGTCCTGAGGGAGAGAAGGAGAAAAGAAGGAGATGGAGAGTAGAGGACTAATATCATCATTATGGAGAGTCAGTTCCCTCTTGAGATCGCCACAGGGGCCGGTCTGAGAGAGCAGCACAATTAGAGCTTCAGGCCCGCTCATGTTACGCTAGAAGCACCACCATTTAATATAACACTGGGTGTGTATTACAATCACCTTTTCACATTTTTACATCTTTAATACTCTCAGAGGCAAACAAAGACCCAAGTCTGCATTTAGACATGGAGAGAAGGTGCATCTCCTGAACACTGTTGAGAATAATCATCAAATCGACCATAAAGACCAGGATCTTTAGCATTCCTCATCATGTAAGCTTAGACTGTGCTGCTAAGCTACTCAAAATAATATATCAAATTGTATAAACATCTTTTAAATCTACAACCTTGCATTCCTACCTAGACATTGCATTGTAGGGCATTACTCCCAGTGTGAGGACTTCTCAAAAATGTAGACAGTATTGCCATTATTCTAAGACAGGGTTTCCCATACTGTGATTTGCGATCCACTGGGGGTTCATTAGGGATGATGAAAAGCTAATAATTAGGGATGCACCGATTTTTTTGTTTATTTATTTATTTTGGCCCATACTGATTTTAACGAACAGCTATTGGCTGATTCTGATACCTATATAACTTTTGCCATTAATACAAATTACTGTTTTGATCATATAATTAAATTAGCCAAATTAGTCCAAAAACGCATGAATTCAGGTATACGAGCTAGTTTATTGCTGCATCATCAAATCATCTTCACTGAACATGGATTGGATGTATTAAACATTCAACAGGCATAAATAAGTCATAAATACAACAGAACAAGGATACATATGCAATAAAAAGTGCTTTTCAAGTAGGTCTAAAAGATTTTTTCGGGTACAGACATTAATCAAATGTAATCAAAAGTAATCAAAATTACCATTACACTGCTGTATAAATTATATATATATATATATATATATATATATATATATATATATATATATAAATTCTTATTAAAGTTACAAAAGTTATTTAGTCAAGAGCAGTGTTTTGATTAACATTAAAACAGAGAGCAGCAGCAGGAATAATAGGCTGTTGTCACTTTAACCCTTAAATGCATACCTCGGGTCTTTAGTGACCCGGGACATCATTCACTACCCTCCTCCTTGTTCATTTTTTAAAGTTAGACATTATCCTTCTAGTATTCCTCAATTAATTCATTATAAAGAATATAACAAGAAAAAAATCAAAAAATTATAAAAGAATTCCTATTTTTGTATTCATTTTTTGTACAAAATTGTATAGGGTCGCAAACGACCCGTGGTGTGTATGAGTGTATGTATATTTTTTTCTGCACAACAATAATTGAATCTTAGATGACAGAATAAGTGCAATTCACCTTTATTCCACAAGGTGACAATGTCTGAAACACAATGCTGAAGTGACGACTCATTTAGACAGAAAACTAAATAATAAGGAAAACATGAAATGGCTTAGTGATTTACTGCAGAGCAAGTACTAAATGCAATCAAATATGACTGTAACTGTTACAGAATGAATCTGGTGAAGCTGGTAACAGCTGGTAAAGGTAACAAAATACGATTTATTCTATTCTTCTGTAATTGTTACTCTAATATCAGAGGAGTTTTATATTATCGCAACAGGTAGAGATCCTTCCATGTTAGATATAGATAGGGTCAATAAAGACCCGAATATGTAAGAATGATTGGCGAAACAATCATGCACTTAAGGGTTAAGAGCTGTGCAGCTTCTACTGCTGGATTCTGTTTATACTGTAGGATACTCACCAAGATGGGCATTTTGATATAATTTTGTGTGAGTTTGAAGCGCAACCCATTCAAGCGCAAGAAGAAGTGAAAGAAATCTCAATTCAGTATTTGTGCTGTCTGAGATGCAGCTTTCTGTGCGAGTGATTTGGATGTGTGTGCATACAAAAAACTTCTCACACAGCAAGTGCCAAATTGAGTTTTCTTTTACATCTTCTGCTTGTCCCATCTGTTGTCCCGAGCATTGTTCATGCTGCCACCGGGCAGTCCGTCAAGCCCTGCTATATTTTGTACAGGTTTCATTTTGTGCTGGCAAGTATTTAATTATTTTACCCAGAGAAAAATGCTGGATAATGCAACAGACATTATACAATACAGTGCCTTCAGCAGTTAATAAATCAAAACCATTGGTATTGGCCTTCATGCTATAGCCTATATGCCGATGGTTTTAAATTGATCAAACATCAAATCAAAATAAGAAACATTTTATATTTTATTCATTTATCTGCACATTGTGACCATTAACCAACATCAGAGAACCTTGAATATGCAAATGTTTTGTTAAATGGTTCAAATAGGCTTATTAACTTAAAATCTCAAGGAGTATGTAAATATTTTACGCCAAATGGGTCCAGATGACAAAATAAATTGGGAATTCCTCAAGCATGCATTGCGACATGTTTAGTTCTTCAATCTAATTAAAACTGACTATTTTACCCAATTTTCATGTGCTATGTATTTTATTTTATTAGATTATTGTGTCATTAGATTAGCACGTCAAACTCTGTTGTAATCTTGTTGTTAGTGGAATCTTTGAAATGCGGAATGCTGTTCTGGTGCCACATGGAGTTGCTGTCTTTACTCTAGACTACTTACTTTTTTCAAAATTAATTAGTGGCCATGGGCTGAAAGTAAATTTTGTATTATACAACACTGGCTGCATCCCAAAGCTTAGGCAGCTGACTTGTTGCCTCGCAGCCTTATCAAGCAATGACTTTGCATTAAGTGTTTGCACATGAAGGTACCTCACGAAACTGATTTCAGATAGAATTCTGAGGCAGCATAATGGTTTAATGATCTACAACAAAACAGAGAGAGCTTTGGCAATAGCTAAGTAAATATTTAATGACTACAATAGCAATTTCTTGCTAGACATTACATCAAGTCTAAAAAGTTTGTCAAAAATGTACACACAAACTGACCACCAGCCGGCCCTTTCAGACATCATATTATTTTTTAGTATTTTTTAGGACTGTGGGATATCACAGCCAGTGAAGAATACAGTTAGGGTGCTTCTCAAGCTGGGGCGCGTTTCCCGAAGCGAACTATGGTCGCAAGTTCCGTCGTTACCATTAGAGTTCAATGGGACTTACGACCATGGTTCACCAACAACGCTTTCGGGAAACGCACCCCTGGCTCATAACTCAGCTGCCATGTCATCAAGTGCTGCTGAAGGACATCTCAATTTGAAGGATCCTTGGAAGGCTGCCTTCATTTCATGTCCTTCATTCAGCTCATTTTGAAGGATGCATCAAGTGTGTCCTTTGTGTGCTTAAATCACCCACGATCCTTTGCACACATTCCAATTCAACAACATATTTGCAATTCCAATAAATGTAAAACAAGTTGGCACTGAGCTTGTCTGAGTTCTTATGAAATGCAAATCACATGTTTAATGTTTTCAGAGACTAAAGCATACTAACCCAATCTATCGTACGCATTTTAGAGCCCGATCACACGAAAATGCGTATCAATACGAGTTTGTAATCTCGTAGAATATATACGGCAAAATGAGTTTTGGCGTGCTTATGGTACGCAGATTTTCGCGTGCATATGATACGCACTTTATGGCGTTGCCAAATTCGTATGAATTCATACGAATGACCTACCCCTAATCCCACCCATAAACCTACCCGTCATGGGGTTTAGACAAATCGTATGAGTGAGATTCGTACAAATCTGTACGAATTAGCTACCTTGTAAAATACGTATGAATTAGTCGTGAGATAGCTTTGGGAATACATGTTTTCTTTTGTTTTGGTGTAAATTAATCACTTATTCACTGTATTGTATTAATAGAAAACCATTTCATATAAAGATTTTTAATGCAAAGTATTTTTCCAAAATTAAATTTTAATAGTATTTTCGTGTGGTGACCATACAGTCTTGCGTTTGAGAAGCACCCCAATGCTGCCTTCAAAAACCAGTCAGATGATGGTACTTCAGTAGCTCAGGACATGATCATTGGATTTGGATGTTCCTGGTTGCCTCCCTACTTCCGTTGAAACGTGTTAAAACAAAAAGAAATAATATATTAGAAATAAATATATGCTTTAATTGCATGATTTTTTTCTCCCATGTTTTTGCATTCTATAGACATTGGAAGAGAGCAGGTTCACTCCCACTAATACTGTCCTACAGCTTACCTTAATGTTGTCTCACGGTGCTTGCAAGTATAAAAAGCTTAAGTGAAGCCATTGTTCTTAACCTTTCACCTAGTCCATCTGTAGTAATGGAGTTTTGAATGACCCTCTGGGCTCCACTTCGCTTTTGACAGCTCTCAAATAGAAAGCTCAGTACGGACAGATAAAGAGATCAGTTCTGCACTACTGTACAAATATAACCTGTCACAAATAAGCAAACCTTTATGGAGCTGTTAGATGGAAAACCTTAGATGTTCGCATTCTCTTCCATGGAATCTCATGTAATCCAACCATAATCCATGAAAAGTCTCTTTCTAGGGACATAAAGGTCTTTGTATAGAAATAATATAAGCTGGTTTATCTGGCCATTCCTTCATCTGAGGTCAGCTGCTAAACAATGCAGCCTGTTAGAAGATTGATGTCATGATGAGCAGAAACAATGGAGCAGTGATATACTTACTGTTTTATGTAGCAGTCTGTATCATCTAACCTCCTTGACTTCCACCTACTCAGCTAGATGCAAAAGTTAGCCCTCGTTCATTGTAGTGACCCCATTGCATCAGTGCCGACCCACATTCACATGATCAATATAGTCCAGCATCAAACTTGCTCCACCTCTTGAATTATGAGGCATAAGGCTCATATACGAACATGCTAAAGGTGATATATATATATATATATATATATATATATATATATATATATATATATATATATATATATATATATATATATATATATATATATATATATATATATATATATATATATATATATATATACAGTAGAAGAACCTCCACCCTTATTAGAAGCCGATACTGAATGTGCTGTGTGAGTAGATATTAGAAGATGAGTTAGTGTGGCCTCCTAGAGAGGATACTGAAATCTGGGCGGGCCAGTGTAGGATACATTACTGTAGATCCAGAGATGGTCTCATCCATATTTACCTCAATCTAACTTTGTATGCACTCTAGCACAGAAACTGGGACCTTTCTGACATTAAATAACATTTTCTCTCACTCTTTTTGATGGACTCATAAATAAATCATACAAATGTATACATGTTTAAATGTTTGTTTTACTGCATGTTTAGTTTTTGTTGTTACCTCTGACATATGTTAACACATTAAAGAGTGCATTTCTTCTTTTTATGATGTGAATTTGAGTGTCACCATTATTGCCAAGATTAATAGCCTGGATCTTTATTATTTTATTTTATTTTATTTTATTTTATTTTATTTTATTTTATTTTATTTTATTTTATTTTATTTTATTTTATTTTATTTTATTTTATTTTATTTTATTTTATTTTATTTTATTATTTTATTTTATTAGCACAAACCTTCAGCTTTAATGGCATGTGTCTAATCTTGTCAACCCTGCTCTAGAATGATATGTGAAAGAAATTACTACTGAAATGTCAAGGAATGATTCTTCCTGACCCATGAGGCCTGTATCAAAGAAAATATCTCATGCTGAATGTGTTTTATTCATAACTGCTGTTCATTTTCATATCAGAACACTGATGCAAACTGAGTTTTATTCATGCGGTAAAGCTAAACCATGAAATGTAGATGGCTCCTTAACAAGGCTCCTTGCCAATAAGGCTATACCGTCCCATCCCCCCCTCCCCCGTATCCTCTTCATTCCTGTACTCTACAACAGGGGTTTTCAATCTTTAATGTCACAGACCCCCAAATATGATCATCCTTGTGCGAGAGACCCCATCCTAAAATTTAAAAGACAGCTATATATTTTTACATATAAAGACAGAATTTATACTGTGAAAAAAAAAAAAAAAAAAATACTATATATGTGTATTACCAGTGTTATTTTAGTGTCAGTGAGATAATATTATAGGCTAGTTGAAAAAAGAAGAAAATAAATAACTGAATAACCTAAAACACTACCAAAAGGATTTTTTTTTTTTTTATTTGTCTGTATGTTTTAAGTATATCACCTGTTCTTGCTAATATTTTTTTTTTTTTATATATATATATTAGTTTTTATTTGTGTATTTTCCATTTTCATTTTAATCTTAGTTGAAGTTTTAGTAATTTCGTTGTGTGTTTTTGTAATTTTATTATTATTATTTTTCAGGTTTATGTTCTGTTATGTGGACTCTTATTTTGATATTCTGATCTGTTTCCTTCAGTTCTTATTTCCTGCTTTGTTCAGGTTTTTCAGTGTTTGGTACTATTTAAGCGAGCCGTACTGTGCCGTACCGAGCTGTACCGAACCGTACCATGCAGTGGAATTGCTGATGTATTATTAGATGTATTACGTATTTATTTAAATCAAATTTATTTAGTTAGTTTAATTATTATTATTATTACATTTTTTACACTCTTTTCTCTCAACTTTTTTCACTTCCTTGAGGCCCCTGATGCAGCACCTCTAGTTTGAAGATCTCTGCTTGTCAATATTGCAACTGTATCCTGTTGTCATTGTTTTCATTAAGACTCCTAAACTATATAAGACAGCATATGGGCAAACCACAATCCAGATTAACCAAGAAATAAATATGCTGAAATAGTGCTGCACCGTGAGTAAGACTGTGGAAAACCAGAAAATGCAAACAGAGTTTCAACAATCAGAACTGGCCTACAAGATGGTGAATTGCACCATGCAAATTGCATTCCACACAAAATGCTTGTTTTGGGCATGTTTGTGCAATTGCATTATTTGCATAATTCCTTTCATAAATAAGGTGCTTAAACAACAGACAAGACATGCAAATAAATCACGTTATATTAGTGGCTGCAAGTCATTCTTGTAGCAAATCTTTCCCTGAGGGTGTATTGGCACATATTTTCAGTATCAGATCTGTGTCTATCTGTCACGGAGACGAACTCCGTGATTCCCTCCTCTGGCCATCGGAGGGAACCATCACCCGAATATTAGCACACACACTCACCCACACTACATTTCCCATAAGCCCGTACCTTGGACTGATTACACCTGCAGCTGAATCACATTACCCGGACTATAAAGGACTGCCATATCCACCTGTCAGACGCGAAGTCTTGTTTTGCCGTGTGTGACATTTCCGAGCGTTTCCCTGTGTTTATTGTCTGCCTGTTTATTGTTATCGATCCTGCCTGTTTCCTGTTTATCGACCCGTTGCTGCCTGTCCTGACCCTTGCTTTGTTTACCGACCTGTGAGTGTTATCTGCCTGTCCTGATCATTGCCTGTTCCTTGACCACGATTCTGCCTGTTCCTTACATACCAGTTTGCTCCTGTCTGACCCTGCCTGTATTACTACGATTCTTCTAATAAAGCATGCAAATGGATCAATGCCCGAGTGATGATTCGTTACAGAAGACTTCGCCAGAACAAGATCCAGCTGCTTTTACCCACCTGTGTGCTACGATGTCTGCTCAGGCCAGCCAGCTCGCCGCCCACCAACACCAACTTAATCGCCTCACTTCCATCACGGAGGAACTAGTTAAGGCACTACAGAGACTGCAGATACCCGCACCAGCGGCGCCCTCTCCCCCCGCCGCGGCCGCCATTAACCACGCGGCAGGAACGCCGTCGCCTAGCAACCCTCGTCTCTCACTGCCAGAAAAGTTTGACGGTGATCCAACCAAGTGCAAGGGCTTTATCCTCCAGTGCTCACTCTTCATTAATCAGCAACCAGCTTTATATCCCACGGAGACCAGTAAGATTGCTTTTGTCTGTTCTCTGCTTACTGGTAAGGCACTAGAGTGGATAACTGCCATATGGGGGGAGAATGGGTCCACCTTTTCCACGTTCGATTACTTTATGCAGCAGTTTAAAGCGGTGTTCGACCACCCGAGTGATGGGAAGGGAGCGGGTGATCGACTGATGGAGCTGTCACAGGGCAGAAGGACGGCGGCTGAGTATGCACTGGCATTCCGCACTCTCGCCGCTCAAACCAACTGGGTGAGTGATACCCTGAAAGTTTGTTTTAGACGCGGATTGTCTCATGAATTACAGTCAGAGCTGGCATGTCGAGATGAGGGGAAGAGCTTGGACCAGTATATTGAACTCGCCATTCACGTGGACAACTTGATTCGAGCTCGCAAGTCTGGCCAGAGACGTAATGTCCGCCCCATTCAGCAGACAGAAGCAGAAACTCCAGAACCCATGCAAATCAACGCATACCACATCTCCGAGGAGGAGAGGAATCGCCGCCTGACTAATAGACTTTGTTTGTACTGTGGCAGTCCCGGTCATGTTCGTAACACTTGTCCCGTCCGCACTCGTCCTGAAAGTCAGCGCATGGTGAGTGAATCCAATCCCTATTATCACTCAGATTTAACTGTGTCCATACCTATAACCCTCCAGATTCAGAACACTCAAATGAATACCACGGCTTTACTGGATTCAGGGGCTGCGGGGAACTTCATTTCCCAAGCGTTCGCACAGCTACACAACATTCCTCTAATAGAATGTTCTTCTCCCCTCACAGTGGAAGCCATAGACGGGCGACCCCTGGGCTCCGGACGAGTCAACACCATCACCCAACCCTTAACCATGCAAACCGGCATATTGCACACAGAGTTCATACAGTTCCATGTGTTACCCACCTCAACCTCGGCTATTATACTCGGATTACCCTGGCTCCGCACGCACAATCCCACCGTCTGCTGGAGAGAGGGTCAAATATTGCAATGGGATAAGAATTGTTTTACCAAATGTCTGTCTCCTGTCACCTCTCTACCCCTCAGAACAGTCCAGGCCGATGACTCTTCACCCGGTTCCGAGTTCCAAATCCCCTCAGATTATCAGGATCTATCGCTGGCATTCAGCAAAGTACGCGCCACACAATTACCACCGCATCGCCCATATGACTGTGCCATTGATCTTCTCCCAGGAACAACACCTCCAAGGGGCCGTATCTTCCCGCTCTCCCAACCTGAGTCAGAATCCATGAAGAAATACATCGAGGAGGAACTGGCTAAAGGATTCATCCGTCCTTCCACGTCACCCGCTTCAGCGGGCTTCTTCTTCGTGAGTAAGAAAGACGGAGGTCTGCGTCCCTGTATTGATTATCGTGGTCTCAATGATATAACTGTCAAGTTTCGCTACCCATTGCCCTTAGTGCCTGCAGCCTTGGAACAGCTCTGAACAGCCAAATTCTTCACCAAGCTTGATCTACGGAGTGCCTATAACCTACTTCGCATCCGGGAGGGTGACGAATGGAAAACCGCCTTCTCAACGGCCACCGGACACTACGAATATCTCGTTATGCCCTTCGGGCTTGTCAATAGTCCGTCTGTCTTCCAGTCGTTCATAAACGACGTGTTCCGAGATATGCTTAACCGTTTTGTTATTGTTTACATAGACGATATCCTGATTTACTCCGATACCATGCAGGAGCATGTGCAACAGGTCAGACAGGTTCTCAAGCGCCTCATCCAGTATCAGCTCTATGCCAAGGCTGAGAAGTGCGAGTTCCACAAGTCCTCCATCTCATTCCTGGGGTACATCATCAGCCCCGAGGGCGTCGCCATGGATGAGGGAAAGGTAAACACTATCCTGAAATGGCCGCAGCCCCAGACTGTCAAAGAGATGCAGCGATTCCTGGGCTTTTCAAACTTCTACAGGCGCTTCATCCGCAACTTCAGTTCCATAGCCAACCCTCTTACAAGTATGGTCAGAAAAGGTCAGAGTCAACTCAGATGGACCCCTGAGGCCTTACATGCTTTTCAACAGCTCAAGGAACGCTTCACCTCCGCGCCCATACTGCACCACCCCGACCCGTCACTGCCATTCATAGTCGAGGTGGACGCATCTAACACAGGTCTCGGCGCCATCCTATCCCAGCGTCAAGGTAATCCTCCTAAAATGTTTCCCTGTGCTTACTATTCCAGAAAACTGAATGCTGCTGAACGAAATTACGATGTCGGGGATCGGGAGTTGCTGGCCATGAAAGCGGCTGTTGAGGAGTGGCGTCACTGGCTGGAAGGAGCCGTGCATCCGTTTGTCATACTAACGGACCACAAGAACCTCGAATACCTCCGCACCGCCAAGAGATTGAACCCCCGTCAGGCCCGATGGTCCCTTTTCTTCTCACGCTTCAACTTCACCGTGACTTATCGACCCGGCTCAAGAAACACCAAAGCGGATGCCCTTTCGCGTCAGTTTGAAGGTGAGCAAGAACACAAAGATCCAGAAACCATAATTCCATCTTCTCTTGTTATCGCACCTGTACAGTGGGACGTTATGACTGAACTGGAACAGGCCAACGCAGAGATCGAGGTCCCTCGAGAATGTCCTCCGGAGAGAACATTTGTACCACCGGCTCTGCGCCCTCGGATACTGGAGATGGTTCACAACTCCCAGCAGTCGGTCACCCAGGCATCACCGCTACTATACAAGTCATACAGAACCGCTTCTGGTGGCCTTCCCTATCGAAAGACACTACTCAGTTTGTCAAAGCCTGCTCGATCTGTAACCGTCATAAGTCCTCTCATCAGCTCCCAGCCGGTCTGCTGCATCCTCTACCCGTGCCCCAGCGTCCTTGGTCCCACATCGCAGTCGACTTTATAACTGATCTCCCTGTTTCCAACGGCTACACCACCATACTCACAGTAGTGGATCGCTTCTCCAAGGCATGTCGTCTGATCCCATTACCCAAACTACCCACCGCTATGCAGACTGCCGAACACCTCTGCCAGTGGGTGTTTCGTATATATGGATTACCCGAGGACATTGTGTCAGACCGAGGTTCGCAATTCACATCTCGCCTGTGGTCCGCTTTCTGCCAAGCACTAAACATCAATGTCAGTCTCACATCCGGGTACCATCCACAGTCCAACGGGCAGACCGAACGTCTTAACCAAGAACTCACCCGCTTCCTCAGATCATACTGCAACGGCAATCAAGACGACTGGTCCCGGTACCTCCTATGGGCTGAATACGCCCAGAACTCTCTCCGTAAACCAGCAACCGGCTTAACCCCGTTCCAATGTGTCCTGGGCTTCCAACCGCCCCTGTTCCCTTGGTCTGGTGAACCCACCGACGTACCAGCTGTCAACGACTGGCTCAACCGTAGCGAAGCCACCTGGGATAGAGCGCACACACACCTGCAACACGCTGTTCGCCGTCCAGAAGGAACAAGCTGACCGCCACCGTCGCCTCGGACCCCTTTACCGCCCTGGTCAGTGGGTATGGCTATCCACAAGAGATATGCGCCTGCGACTCCCATGTAAGAAGTTAAGTCCAAGGTACGTTGGCCCTTTTCAAATCACGCACCAGATAACACCAGTCTCATTCCGTTTGGCATTACCTAACCATTATCGTATTTCTCCCACTTTCCATATGTCCCTGCTCAAACCCGCCGATGGCCCCCACGAGGAGGGGGAGGAGAGGTCCAGTGACGAGGGCCCCCCACCCGTCTTGGTCGACGGTGAGGAGATCTATCAGGTCCGAGAATTGTTGGATTCAAGACGTCGCGGTCGCACACTCCAGTACCTAGTTGACTGGGAGGGTTTGGTCCGGAAGAACGCTCCTGGGTCAATTCGGATGATATCCTAGACCCCAGCCTGGTGGCAGAGTTCCACGAACCATCCGGATAAGCCAGCCCCTCGTCCTCGAGGAAGACCGCGACGTCGCCAGCATCCTCGCGCCAGGAGGCGCTCGCAGGGGGGGTGCTCTGTCACGGAGACGAACTCCGTGATTCCCTCCTCTGGCCATCGGAGGGAACCATCACCCGAATATTAGCACACACACTCACCCACACTACATTTCCCATAAGCCCGTACCTTGGACTGATTACACCTGCAGCTGAATCACATTACCCGGACTATAAAGGACTGCCATATCCACCTGTCAGACGCGAAGTCTTGTTTTGCCGTGGTGAACAATTCCGAGCGTTATTTCCTGTTTGATTACTTGTTGCTGTCTGCCTGTATACCCGTCTACGATCCATTGCCGCCTACCTCTGACGTCTGTCTGTTTTCCCGTTTCTGTGAGTGTTATCTGCCAGCCCTGACTTACTGCCTGTCTGACCACGATTCTGCCTGTTCCTTACATACCAGTTTGCTCCTGTCTGACCCTGCCTGTATTACTACGATTCTTCTAATAAAGCATGCAAATGGATCAATGCCCGAGTGATGATTCGTTACACTATCACAAGAATTTTGTGTGTCAGACTGTATATTACGGGAAGGTGCCAAAACATATTTTGTTGATCCTGGAACATCATTCCAGTCTGAAAATTTTGTCTTAACCCTATTCCTACCCCTAAACCTAACCGTACCTATAAGTTATCCCAAAAATCAGAGGGAAATAATAGATGAAATACACTGATGTAGAAGCATCAATTCATGATTTTAATATTTCATAATTATGCATTGTCTTTGGTCACGTGACTCTCACTTTAATGCTTTTGATGTATAGATTTCATTGCCATGAAGACCTCAGGGGAAATTGAAGATAATTGCAAGGAGAGGACACAGGGAGAATAATAGTGAACAGTGTTTGTTTAACCTCATATGTCATTCTATCACTTCACAGAAATTACCACCAGGCCACCAAATTAACATTCGATACATGCTTGTTTATTGATGAAAAAGTCTTTTGAAGCACTTTGGACTTCATCATCGTGGGCGATGCATATTATTCAGAGGTTATATTTCATATTAATTCATCTCGCAAAATGGTGTCAACAACCTGATCGCCAACTGGGTGATTAAACAACTTCCGGCCCTTCCACGTTTCCTTCCTTTCCGACCATCTCTTTTTTCATCCTTTTCTTCCTGTCTCTGTAAGACATACATTTCACGCACATCCTCCCACTCATGCAAACAGTCCCAAAACAGCATGTGTATCTGTGCTGCACTGAGATTAAGTCTGACGATTGAAATCAATGATCTCTTCTTTACTCCAGCTCTCGCTGCTTTCTCTGGCTGACTGAATGATTCATCCTCTCGTCATCCCTGGACTGAGTGGGAAGCAGAGGCGGAACTATGTGGGACTGTGTGGAGGAGAGAGGCAGGTGCACAGATCCACCCCCACAAACAAGGAAGCGAGTTGAGACGGAATCAGAGTTCAATCCCCTTCACCACTGACATAAAAGAGGATGGGACTGCACTGGGCTGAGAATTTAAAACTGTGGAGCACTTCATCTTCTTGAAATTCCAACTTTTACTACTAAACTTTTGCTTTAACGAAAACGTTACATAAAAAAATAAATAAATGTGAGAAATGGCTGAGCATCATATTTTATCGCCCTCTGTGTAACCCTGTTCTGCTATTTTCTGAAGGAGAGTCAGACGCTAGTAGGTGAAGCAACATGATACATGAAACAGGATGGTCTAAATTAATTTATGAATGAATATGTTAAGGCTTCAATAATATCTTCAAAATTTTAATGTAATTATTTGCACATACAGTTATGAATAAATAAATAAATAAATAAATAAATAAATAAATAAATAAATAAATAAATAAATAAATAAATAAATAAATGGATGGATGGATGGATGGATGGAAGGATGGATGGATGGATGGATGGATGGATGGATGGATGGATGGATGGATGGATGGATGAATGGATGAACCAATCAACCAACCAACCAACCAACCAACCAACCAATACTCTCAGAACAAGATTTAAATTCAAGCTAAAGACATAAGAACAAAATTATTTTAGCTCATTAAGGAGCAATATCTAAGGAGCTTCTAAAGGGACATGAAGGAAAAAAATATGGGATGGGAGGAAAAATTATATGTCAAAGTTTTTGCATTCTCTCGCAAATGTTCTGCATTCCCCCAAGAATCTTTGTGTTTGCTCACAAAGAACAACTACTTTTGCAAGTAGAATGGAAAAGCATTGAAATATATATTTTTATTTTTTCATCACCATGTCCCTTTAGGGGCTCCATAAACACCAAATGTCAAAATCAAACTTTAAACTGGAAGCTGTTATTCTGTTATTTTGTCTATTCGGTCTTTCTGTAGCCCTCCTCCCCCCAAACAATACAAATGACTTCTAACAAAATGAATCACGGACTCAACAGTTATTAAACCTATACATCTCTAGAATTGCATATCTCCGTAATAGGGCATGAATATTGATGCCACTGGGAGAATGTCTGATGAGATAGGACAGATACTGAATGCTTTAACATCTGTGTAATTGAATCAAATTCATATTACATGATCATGAATTGAGTTCTTTGTTGTTTTCTCCATAATGCATAGCAGGATATGGCCTGATGACAAGAAAAAAATTGTTGCAAAACAAGAAACTGAGTCATTAAAAAACAAGGTCACAGGTTTGATTCCCAGATAATGCAAAATGTATACCTTGAATGCAATTTGCTTTGGGAAAAAGGGGTCTGCTAAATGTCACGATGCAAGAGGTAAAGGGTGTGAGGGGGAGGTGAAACTCTGTCAGATGGTTGTAACCTTTTTCTTCTCTCTTTTTTATATAAGACTGTACATCCCATTATGACTGCAGTACAATAATCAAAGGAAATCTAAATCATAATGAATTATTAATTAGCTGAATGCAAAGTCTCGTACAATATGGCACTTATATGGCACAATCCAACAGCAATTCATCAAAAAGATGAATCTATTCAGGGTTGTCTTTTATCAAAATCTGTGGTCTTTGGTTAGGGAAGATCTTCTGAATTAATACTGCTATGTGAGTTGCTATGAGATTTCATTGTTTGACTGATTGTATACAGTGTAACTAAATAAATGGAGAAAAAGTGTAATGCTTAAACTGTCTAAAACCTAATAACAGTGACTTTTTGTTACTCCGATATTGTATCAGGATCTGTGATTTTCGAATCCAATTTATAGGGACATTCCACTGACAATGATTTTTACTGTACAAACTGTATATTCCCCACAAAGACAAGGATTTTGGATATCACCATCCTAGTAAACATATTTACCAGGACCACACACACAAAGGTTTGTTTTGCTATCAAAGTGAGGACATTCCATAGGCGTAATGTTTTTTATATTGTACAAACTGTACATTCTATCCCCCTACAATAACCCTACTCCTAAATCTAGGATTCTGCATTTTTTACATTTTTAATAAAACATTGTTTAGTGTGTTTTTAAAGCTATTTTAAAAATGAGGACTCATGAAATGTCCTCAAATTTCATGTTTATGTCATAATACCCGTGTAATACCCATGTCGTTATACAAATGTGTGTCCTCATAAATCACAAAAACGCACACACAAAAACACACACACACACGCAGACACACACACACACACACACACGCACACACACACACACACACACACACACACACACACACACACACACACACACACACACACACACACACACACACAGTCAGTCAGAGAGGGAAAGTGCATGGCAAAATGATTACAATGATACATCAGCATCACTATAAAAAGTGCATCCTGTAGAATTATGGAAATACCAATTTAGCTGTTCTGTCTGACTGCTTGAGCTCCAATTCAGAAAATATATGCTTGCGTTCCCAGAACTCAACAGTGTCACAGATATTTTTCACTTCCATTTTTAGTGTCTCTGTTATGTTACACCTGTAGTTTAATTGTAAATAGAAAAGATAGTCTCGTGGCAGCAGTCCAGAATGATCAACTTTACACCCTCATAAATAAGAGTTTGATGGGCGTTTAATTAACTAGTAAATTAATGGATCACTGTGTGTAAAAGCTGATACATATGCATGCTTTAATAAAGAACCTGCAAGGACCAGTAAGAGCAGATGGACCTGAAATGGGCCTTATGTTGAATGTGTGTGTGTGTGTGTGTCCTCATATTTAAAATAGCTTTAAAACCATTACGCCTATGGAATGTCCTCACTAAGATAGCAAACCAAACCTGTGTGTGTGCGTCTGTATGTTTATGCGTGTAACCCCTGCTTTGCATGTTTGTGAACATGCATAATGCAAAAGATTCATGCACCTTATTGCAATTTTATGAAGCCCTGATTTGCATTTTAAATCTTTGTGGATAAACACACACACACATAAACACACACATGCATAGTTTCTCTCATCTTCTCACACAAACAGACAGGACTGGAGAGAGGGAGGGAAAGCAATATGTGTGGTCTGCCACAGGTCACTATGCTGCTCATGGAATTGTCAGGAGAAGTGTTTATGCTCCATACTTCTCTCTACATGTTGTCATTTACAAACAACCAGGCTTAATTTGATCAAATTATGTATGTTTTACATTTTGAATGTTTCCCCTTTTTACTTCTACATTTGTCCAATGTCTTGTTACTGCAGAACAGCATGGGCACGTATCCCACTAAATAACAAATGAGAGACAAATGAATGTGACAAGTGCCGCTGTTGTTCACAATGGCTAGTCTGCCAAGTTAGGCTTCACATTTTTCAACACTGAGCCCATCAGGGGTCCTGAATAAGGAACATTGGACCTTAGAAACTGAAATTTTTACTTATCAAAAGAGAAAAAGTTACAATATAGCTGTTTGGGCCAGACTTTCACTATTTTACCAGTCTAATCCTTTGATCCCTATTCTGAAATAGAAGCACACTTTAGCATTCTTTTAAAAATAGTACAAAAATAGTATACTTTCAAAGAATACTTAAGTGTGCATGATGTTTTCAGACACTTAATTGCATGTTATTTAAAATGACAATTTTTTACAAACCCGATTCCAAAAAAAGTTGGGACACTGTACAAATTGTGAATAAAAACAGAATGCAATGATGTGAAAGTTTCAAATGTCAATATTTTATTCAGAATACAACATAGATGACATATCACATGTTTAAACTGAGAAAATGTATCATTTTAAGGGAAAAATAAGTTTATTTAAAATTTCATGGCATCAACACACCTCGAAAAAGTTGGGACAAGGCCATGTTTACCACTGTGTGGCATCCCCTCTTCTTTTTATAACAGTCTGGGGACTGAGGAGACAAGTTGCTCGAGTTTAGGAATAGGAATGTTGTCCCATTCTTGTCTAATACAGGCTTCTAGTTGCTCAACTGTCTTAGGTCTTCTTTGTGCATCTTCCTCTTTATGATGCGCCAAATGTTTTCTATGGGTGAAAGATCTGGACTGCAGGCTGGTCATTTCAGTACCCAGATCTTTCGTCTATGCAGCCATGATGTTGTAATTGATGCAGTATGTGGTCTGGCATTGTCATGTTGGAAAATGCAAGGTCTTCCCTGAAAGAGATGTCTGGATGGGAGCATATGTTGTCTAGAACTTGGATATACCTTTCAGCATTGATGGTGCCTTTCCAGATGGGTAAGCTGCCCATGCCACACACATTCATGCAAAACCCCATACCTGAGTGCTGATAACAACTTGGGTTGTCCTTGTCCTCTTTAGTCCGGATGACATGGCGTCCCAGTTTTCCAAAAAGAACTGACCACAGAACAGTTTTCCACTTTGCCACAGTCCATTTTAAATGAGCCTTGGCCCAGAGAAAATGCCTGCTCTTCTGGATCATGTTTAGATATGGCTTCTTTTTTATCCTATAGAGTTTTAGCCGGCAACAGCGAATGGCACGGTGGATTGTGTTCACCGACAATGTTTTCTGGAAGTATTCCTGAGCCCATGTTTTGATTTCCAGTACAGTAGCATTCCTGTATGTGATGCAGTGCCATCTAAGGGCCCGAAGATCACGGGCATCCAGTATGGTTTTCCGGCCTTGACTCTTATGCACAGAGATTGTTCCAGATTCTCTGAATCTTTGGATGATATTATGCACTGTAGATGATGATAACTTCAAACTCTTTGTAATTTTTCTCTGAGAAACTCCTTTCTGATATTGCTCCACTATTTTTCGCCGCAGCATTGGGGGAATTGGTGATCCTTTGCCCATCTTGACTTCTGAGAGACACTGCCACTCTGAGAGGCTCTTTTTATACCCAATCATGTTGCCAATTGACCTAATAAGTTGCAAATTGGTCCTCCTTATATGTACATTTAACTTTTCCGGCCTCTTATTGCTACCTGTCCCAACTTTTTTGGAATGTGTAGTTCTCCTGAAATCCAAAATGAGCCAATATTTGGCATGACATTTCAAAATGTCTCACTTTTAACATTTGATATGTTATCTATATTCTATTGTGAATAAAATATAAGTTTATGAGATTTGTAAATTATTGCATTCCTTTTTTATTCACAATTTGTACAGTGTCCCAACTTTTTTGGAATCGGTTTTGTACATAGTTTAAAGGCACAATATGTACGATTTTTGGATTAAAAATTGTTGGTTAATTGTAAGTGAATACTCAGTTAATTCCAGCAGTTCTCATTTGACATACATACCTGCTTCACTCAAGCTTATCATTTGCTTATTATTTAGGGTGACAGTGTGAAAGTCAGTGACATTACAAGTTAGTATGGGCCAGTAATTTTCAGCCAATTACTGAGCTGGTGAATTGAGTTATTGATAGGCAGAGTACAGAAACAGTCAATAGTAAGGTATTTTGATTTCATTTCCAGTCATTCCGGTAAATCAGTGAATTTTTGCCACGATTGGTCCATTCACAGCTCTGTATAATTGACCTTGCCATTAAATAAGGAGGCAATAGAAAGCTGAGACAGCAAAAACCTTTTTTCTCTGAACGTGTGAGGAAGGAAAGGTCTTCAATCCCTGTGGGACTTTTTCAAGGCCATGCACATGAGACCATTTATAAGATGACAACTGTGGGTTAAACACAAACACACACTGTGCAAAAGGTTTCCTTTAATGATCTACAGAAGACAGGACAAGCTAGTTTTATATATTACATAGATTTGATATTTTAGGTTTAATATAAATACAGATTTTCATATATATATATATATATATATATATATATATATATATATATATATATATATATATATATATATATATATATACATACATACATACAGAGCTGGTTAGTAACAGATTACATGTAATCTGGATTACATAATCAGATTCTAAAAATCAAGTACTTGTAATTAAGACTAAACTACTTTTTAAAACACTTGTAATCAGACTACAGTTACTTTTTTATGGGTTACATGAGTACATATTATTTACACAATGGCAGTAAGTTGTTCACAATTCATTGATTCTCCTAATATTTCATTTTTTTAATGTTTATATTTTTCTCATTATAAACCTGCGCATATAGGCTATACACGTTTGTGATTCTTTGAGTTTTTCTGGCGGTGAGGGGGAAATATAGATGAAATATATATGAAATATAGATGAAATAATAATAATAATAATAATAATATATGACATATAGATTAAATATTTGATGTAGCAGTGATATTGCTGTGAATTACATGTTTTTCAATATTTGTTTTTGTAAAGTTGCAGTTTTCTAAATTTACTTAATTTTAAGTAAATATGTTATAAAATCTTTTTTTTTTTTTTTTTTTTTTATTCAGTGTTACTATCAGCAAACACTGACAGGTACATTAGTATTAGTATTTTCAAGTATTAACTGTTCATACATTACAGGAGTAATATTGGAATATATTTTTTCTTTGTATCTGTCAAAATAGTACAAGATTATCCTACAATATATGTGACATCAAATAAGGGTTAGCACAAAAGTAATCTAAATGTAATCCAAAAGTAGTCAGATTATGATTACGTTACTAGAAACGTGTAATCTAAGAGATTATATTACTGATTACAATTTTTTTCATGTAATTTATAATCCGTAATCTGCCCAGTTCTCTGTGTGTGTGTGTATACACACACACACACACACACACATATACTCCACCCATTTCCACTTTTCAGCATGAAAGAGCACAATGCACCCTATATCAAAACATTTCACTCAAAGCAGATAGAGAAATTCCTGCATAAAAGGATGGGGAAAAAAAAGAAAAGAAAATGAAATATACAGTATCCCTCCTCCCTTCTTTTCAATCAGAAGAGGCATCTTTTCCCGGGAGGTGTGTGTTCTCATTGGATAACGCACAGCTAGACAGTACATTTCAGCTCATCTGAGAGGAGTATAAGCATCTCTCTATCTACGTAAATAGCCAGTCACTGACGTACTCAATCCTCAACAGACCCTGCATCGCAGCGTCATCACTGATAGCCTACCCACCAAAAACTAGAGCAGAACTGATGCAGTGCACATACTGACACAGTTGCGCTGACATTTTACTGTTCGGGGTTGAAATGCTTCATTTATGCTATAAATACAACATGGAGTGAGAAACAATCCTTCTACTAGTCAGACCACAACGCTCGCATTATAATAACTTTGTCGTTCGCATGCAGTGTAGTTTCATTCAGCGTTTTGTTTTGACGCGTCGCTCCCGTGCAGCGTAGGTGGGGTGTTGCACATTACACTGTGAAGGAGGAGTGCGAAGTAAAGGCAATGACCGGAAAGAATCTTCTAGTGGAAGGCAAACACAGGGCAAAAACACATACACACATACCCGGGGACGCTAGAGGCAGTCGCGTAACACAAGACGCATTCAGACTCTGTACATATAAAGCACTGGTTGCGTTACATAACGAGGATGCTCCGCAAACTTTCAGTTTTTTTATAGCCTCGCAGCTAAATGATTCGCCACGAACCGAATGCGTCAATATAACGAGGTCAAGTCATAGTGTATAGAACGAAATAGTAGTCTAATAGGCTATATGAGTACATATAAGGTCACGCACATTGCATATGAATTTTATGATGCGTCAGAGGAGAATCGACATGATGCTTACTGACGTGATCTGGGTTTATCCCTTAATAATAAAATACACAAAATAATACTAAAAGTAACATGTATGTTTATATGCAAATGGGTTTAAAGCTCATTTGAAAAACACAACATTCACACATAACAGGCTAAATAAATTACACTGTAACACAGTGAACTTCACAGTCGTTGTATGAGTAAAGCGCATTCGATAGCTTATCAAATGCCTTTACAAAATTAAGCGAATACTCTCTGAATAACGAACAGACTGCCGAAAAACTTGCGCCCCATAGTCAGTACTTACTGGTTGTTTTAACCACCCCAGTTGTTCCACAAAAGGAACCAAGAATATTGAAATCATAGACTATTTACAGTCATTTTATTCCGTATTTGAGTAAAATATAAAACTCGGAGCGGCTATCCAGCCAGCACGCTCAGTGGGTTGCGATCCTCTGACAATTCTCAGACACCTTTGGACGTTCTAGTGGGGGCGGAGCGGCGAAACAGAGTAGAAGGTGATTGGTGCTCTCTGCTGTCAATCAGATACTTCCACCAATGAGCCCAATGAGCTGTTAAAGGGGCGGGATGGCAGGTACGCCTTCCCCCGAAGGTTGCACCGCCTAGTTCTGTGTGTGTGTGTGCGTATTTTTTTCTTTCTATTTTTTTTTTTTTTGTAACCAAAGCTGGATGTGTAGGACGTCACATGTTGTTTTTCCTCTTCACTCCAGTCACTTAGCGATATGTGTTATTTACTGTTAAACCGCTCCTCGCTGCGAACGCGCACTCCGCGCCGGGTACAGAAGAGAGTCTGACAGGATTATATCTAACTGACAGCACAAGTTGAGGAAAAGTGAGAGTTTTTCTTTAGAGCATATGAGAATGGCGAGTCCGCCACCGACAGAAGGACAGCTGATTTCAAATATGACAATGAAGAACAACAACCACGTTAAGAAGTGCGGCTATCTGAGGAAGCAGAAGCATGGACACAAGCGCTTTTTCGTGCTGAGGGAGCCTAGCGAGGGCTCTCGCGCCCGGCTGGAGTATTACGAGAGCGAGAAGAAATGGAAAAACAAGTCGACTGCTAAACGGGTTATACATTTGGACTCGTGCCTGAACATCAACAAGAGAGCCGATGCCAAACACAAACACCTGATCGCCCTTTACACCAAGGACGAGTATTTTGCCGTGGCTGCCGAAAACGAACATGAACAGGAGGACTGGTACACCGTCTTAACGGATTTAATGAATGAGGGGAAAGTGAGCGACGGCTCCGCTTCTAATTCGGCGTCATCTCTCGTCGGCTTTGATGAGGCGAACTACGGCGTGATAACGCCCGTCACCGCTACTTATAAGGAGGTTTGGCAGGTCACTTTGAAATCTAAAGGACTCGGACAGAGCAGAAACTTAACGGGCGTTTACAGGCTGTGTTTATCCAGCCGGACCATCAGCTTCGTGAAACTCAACACGGAGGTGGCGTCGGTGATTTTACAGCTGATGAACATCCGCCGATGCGGACACTCAGACAGTTTTTTCTTCATCGAGGTGGGACGGTCCGCGTCGATCGGACCCGGCGAGTTGTGGATGCAGGCGGACGACTCGGTGGTGGCGCAAAACATCCACGAGACCATTTTGGAGGCGATGAAAGCAATGAAAGAGATGTCAGAGTTCCGCCCGCGCAGCAAAAGCCAGTCTTCGGGTACCAACCCCATATCTGTGCCCACCAGGCGGCACTTTAACAACCTCCCACCGAGTCAGACCGGGCTGCAACGGCGCTCGCGCACCGACAGCATGGCAGCGACGTCTCCCGTGACAAAACTGACGTCCTGTAGGATCCGCACGGCAAGCGAGGGTGACGGTACCATAGGCAGCCCCATCAGCCCAGGCGCGAACAGGACGCATTTGAGCCGCTCAAACACAGTGACAGCTCGCCCATGCAGAACATTTGAATCATCAACCCTGCAGCATAGTAAATCCATGTGCATGCCTGTGTCTCACTCCCCTCCCTCAGCTGCTAGCCCTGTCAGCCTGTCCTGCAGCAGTAACATAGAAAGCGGCCCTCGCCCCTCCAGCTGCACCGCCTCTATTTCAGGCTCCCCCAGCGACGCTGGCTTCATCTCCTGCGACGAGTGCGGCTCCAGCCCAGGTGACATACGGCACCTTTTAGCAGCAAACCGAAGCAACACACCTGAGTCTCTAGCTGACACACCCCCCTCACAGGAGGGCAGCAACCTGTATGGATACATGATCATGGAAAGGCCGAACAGCTGTGGACGGCGAAGCATCCAGGAGAGCGTAGGAGATCTGGAGAAAGCTTACAGAAAGAGGACACACTCCCTCACCATGCCTTACCAGAAGAGGGTGCCATCACAAGTATCCTCTGCTTCACTGGATGAGTACACGCTCATGAGAGCCACTTACACAACTGGGGGCCATTCGGGGCGCAGCTCTCACACCGCATCCCCAAAGGTCACGTATCCTGAGGATTACGGGGACATTGAAATAGGATCGTTACTGAAAAGTTCCAGCAGTAATCTGGGCGACGATGGCTACATGCCAATGACACCAGGTGTGGCTCCACAAGGGGGGAAGACCGACAACTACATGCCTATGAGCCCAATGTGCGTTTCGGCTCCTAAGCAGATAATCAACCCCCGGACACACCCCCTCACTATAGCCAATGGTTACAGAACCAATTCCCCCAGCAGTTGTTCACTGGATGACAGCGGCTACATGAGGATGCTGTGCGGCTCTAAATTCTCCATCGACAGCTCGGATGGGAAACTGACTAATGGTGAGTACCTCAACATGTCCCCTGTTGATTCAGTCACACCACCAGACTACTACCTGAGCCCCGAGTCTCCGTGTCTCAGACAGCTTCACGTGTTTAACTCTTTGCCTCGCTGTCATAAGCCCAAGCAGACGCTAAAGGATGCAGACAATGATCAGTATGTTGTCATGAATCCTCAGAGTCACAGGATAATAGAGGAGTCTGTAAAAACAGCCTCCCCCCCTGCCCCATCTCCTTTAAGACAAAGCCGCACAGATAGCCTCATACTCCTGCACAGGATAAGCCGGCCCACCCGCCTCTCCCTGGACACGCTCCGAATGTTACCCAGTATGAACGAGCATCCCCTTCCCTCTGAGCCAAAAAGCCCTGGTGAGTACATAAACATAGACTTTGGACATGTTGCTAAAAGTTGCACTCCACCCTCCGTTGCTTCCTCTGAGAGCCCAGCCTCATCCCTCGGATCGTCTGGCGATCAGAGGACATCCCCCCTCTCTGATTACATGAACATAGATGTGAGTTCTCAGTCACCCAAATCTGAGAATGCCGCTCCGTCTAATGGTTTAGAGCCCCTGCCAGAGCTCACGTCCTGCCCCGCCCACCCTGAAGAAGAGGAGGAAGGCAAGAGGTACCATCTCACAGCACAGGTGGCACCAGTGGGCCCAGTTGATAAAGCTAAAGACGATTACACAGAGATGACGTTTGGTGTGCCCGCTTCCCCTCCGCAGCCTGTCTCGCAACCCTCAGAAGGTGGGCAGACCATCAGCCCATCCTCATGCATGCAGAGGCTGACTGTGGATGAGACTGTGGGAGTGCCTGCTGTTGAGGCATTTCTGCTGCGTGGTGCCACTTTGGCCTTGGTGGATCCCGACCGGGGTGCCAAAGTGATTCGTGCTGACCCCCAGGGACGCAGGCGGCACAGTTCAGAGACATTCTCCTCAACCACCACCGTAACACCAGTTTTCCCCTCCTTCGCGCACGACGCCAAGCGGCACGGTTCAGCCTCTGTGGAGAACGTGTCTGTTTCTGTGAGGAACAGCGAAGGATCGGACGAAGAGTACAACAGTCCCATGTGCAGGGAGACATCGGCTGGCTTTCAGAATGGACTTAACTACATTGCCTTAAACTTGATGGATGGAGGACTTGCCAGCTGTGATTCGCTTGTCCGGTTCAAAGCTGCCAGCTGCTGTAAAGAGGGCATCAATGGAATACATGCCAGTCCGTATGCCAGCCTTGGGTTCAAGGAGACGGCAACAACAGTGAAAGGTAAGCTGTGAATTCATAAAAGAGATAACTGGTGAAATGCAAGCTCACTACCTTCATTAGTTAATGTTTATTCGCTCATTCACTTCATGTTATTATTTCGGTAACACTTCGGTACAGTAAGGTCTCATTTGTTAACATTAGTTCATGTATTAACTCATAATGAGAAGCACATTTGTTACAGTATTTATTAATCTTTGTTAATGTAAAATCTAGCTGTTCATTGTTTGTTCATGTTACTTCAAGTTGCATTAACTAGTGTTAACAAATACAACGGTTGATTTTAATCATGTATAAGTAAATGCTGAAATTAACATAAACTAAGATTAATAAATGCTGTTGAAGTATTGTTAGTTCATGTAGTTCAAGTGTTACCATTATTTTTTTCAAATGATATGTTCTGAAATGTTGATTTATAATGATTTAGCTGATGTAGGCTAACTCACTACAATATGACATGACAATATATTTGAACTAAAATAACATCTGCAGCAGATTAGCATGCCACATGACAACTATCCCTCTTATGTGAGAGAGCTAATTGAGCAACTTGGGTGTCAGAATGATGGAAATGCCTCTTTAAAAGCTGTGGCGCAGTTTTTATTCTCAGTGACTGATCACTTCATCCATGCCTGCTGGAGTGTTTGGGATGAAAACAGCTCAGTTAAAGTTTTTTATTCATTCCTACTGGAGCTCCCTGTTGAAATGATCACTTTGTCAGTAGTGTGAGGATGACTCTGTGGGATGCGGTCAGTTTGAGAGGATGTAAATGTGAAAGAGAGAGATCATATCCGAATGTCAATAACTTGGCAAAAGAAGAAACATTCCCAATATTTGCATCAAACTTCGACTCGTTCTCTGAATCAAAATAAGTCAATGTGTCATACTTGAGTGAACAGTAGCCCAGATAAAAACAAGTGAGTCAGTTGTTTATCAGTTTCAGGTGGAGGGTTTCAAGGCTGGAATGCAGGACGTGTGCAAAGGTCGTTCAGAGAGGTTAATGCTGGCTTGTTTTTCCAACCTGCCAGGTTTCTTATAAGGAATGACCCACCTTTTGTTTTTCAGCATGACTTGAAAAACAAAGTTGTTTGTGTAGCACTGAGATAAACATGTAGGCTGATAGACAGATATAGACTCACGTGGAAGTTACACACTGAAACGAGTAGTAAGTTAGGACTTGTTGTTGTTTTTGTTAAGTGGGATTGTGTGAAGGTTGTATAAGTGTTAAAAAGGAGTATGAGCTACACTTTAGTGAGACTTTTGCACTGACAATAGTCAAGGTGGAGGATTGCTATTAAAGGACAGAGTGACTTGACTGATGAATAACTTCACAAAAGAGTCTAGAAGCAGAAGCCTCTTAAAACAGCTCACACACACACGTACCATATAAGGCAAATAGACTCAATTACGATCTCTAGGGTGTGTGAGTGTTTGTGCTGGTGGAGCAGGTGTTTCGGCAGTTCTCTGTTTACCTCCACAAGAGGACGGAGCAGAAAGACATAGCCGCAGGCCACGGAAGACCTAGTACAGTGGGAGGAGACCACAAAGAAAACTTGCAGAAACATTGGCACACACTCGCTAGAGCTCAGCCATGATTGGTCACAGACAACATTCCACCAAAACAAAAGATGAGCCACAGAGACAGAACACAGAACTCCTATTTGTGTAGAATGGCCGGATAGTCTTCCTGATAGGAACTTGCGCCAGTACGGGACTCATTGAGCAGCGATGAGAGTACGGATAGGCTGCGCTCTGTTTACTACGCCAGCGTCTGTAATGCCACATTCCGCTCAGTCCCTCCTCCCGTCACTTTTACACACTGATTTGAATAGTACATTTGTGAATAGGAAGCAAGCAGACACATACTTTGACAAACATAACTACATATTTACATAGTGTGCAGGATGTTTGACTCAGGTTTATGGACTGATTGGTTTTTGTCACGCTCTGTCATTTTTATTTCAGCGTTCAGTCATTGAACACCAAAATACTCCAGCAGCGTGTTGTAAATCAAAATGGTCCCCTCTGACCCGGCCTTAAATGTAAAGGGCTATAGAGATCAGCTCTGTGCTTGAGGAGTGGGGCGTAAAGGGGGCATTGAAGTTTTCGGCTATACCTTTTATTTCCTTAGATTGGATTCTTTCCGTTTCTTCCTTCATAATAGCACTAGAGGAGAGAGTAAACACTGTGTTATTAAAAATTTACCATTAGCACATCTCAGAGAGCTCTGTGTGTGTCTGCGAGGGGCTTCCAGAGAATCCTCCCTCCTGAGAATAGTGTGTGTGAGGGGCGGGGCTAGCAGATGGTGGGGGCCAGGGTCGTGCACCTGCCATTCCAAGCAGTGCACAGTGGTTATCAGGCCCATCAGAGCCCTGACAATGCACTAATGATTAGCGACCATCTGCTGCCCCACACAACAGCCTAGAGAGATATGGGGAGATACAGTCAAAAAACCAGTGAAAACAATTGGCACAAGCTTGAAATAAAAGTGAAATCTCTCTTTTGTTACAGACATATCAAGTCCCGCCCCTTCCTGTTTTGATAGACTTGATTTAATTGAAAAGTACATTAGTGAAAGAGAGATTGAGTCTATCAATTTGCCTGCTTTTATTTCTAGAGAACAGGCTCAGACGACCATCCCCCACCACAACACACACCTATTGCTTTGACTCCTAGTCCATTGGCATACTGTCTTTCTCTCTTATTTTTTTTTTTTTATATTTGAGGGATTGTTTTCATTTCTTCCTTTCTGTCTACCACCAATCATCACTGTGCATTCCCATCCCCTCTCTCTTCATGTTCTCTTTCACCTCTTGGTCTGTTGTTGTTGCAGATTCTGTAGTGTTAAACTCATCCAAGATGTTCTGTGAAACACTCTCACTGCTCCCCACTTTTTTAGCAGCACAGAGAAGGCGGATTACATGCTGCCACCGATTAGACATTGTTGAGCAGCTCTGTTTGGTGACCAAGTAAACGACACACAGCTGAATTTCGCAAAACCTCTATATTTCACCCAAGAGTTATATTTCACCAGAAATCAATAGAATGAAATAATAAGTGAAGCTATTAAACGTAATTTCGGGAAGAGTACGCCCATCTAATCTTCCAATTAATACCAAGGTATAAAAAACAGCATCTTTCCATTGTTAGTTCTTTCGGCATCCCTCCTCCTCCCCTTCCCCTCCTTTTTGTACAATTTTACCTGTTATAGAGGGGCAATTGGAGCTCGAGTAGAATGTCCTCTCTGAATAGAGCAAGCCAAATCCATTTACCACTTACACTAAGATTATATAGGCATACAAACTATTGTATACAGGATAGTATGTATCTGTAGAAAAGAGAAAAGTACTTTCTGTCCCTCTGTCCTTGAATTACACTTTCTTAGGTCAAATCTGGACAAACACTTTTGAGACCTCTCTCTCACACACACACACACATAGTACATTCATCACTTTATGTGTATGTGTGTAAAGTATATAACATTTAACATGTGTTAATGCTATATGTTAACATCCAATAGATTTAACATCCCCTTTTTGTGTATGCAAAGCATGGGATGTGGCTGGAAAATATCATTTGAAATCTGCATAGGACCCTCTTTAAGAGCACGTGCCGTGTGTGGGAATAATTGCATGGCATGTGGCCTGATTCTGAATGAATGCTCCTTTTCTCCCCTGCTGAGCTAAGTCATCTGAGTGTGTAATATGTGTGGAGCAGAATATGTAGTGATGCTTTACTGTCATCAAATGTCTCCTTGGATATTATCTTTGCTGCTGCTTTTTGGATTTGTTTTAAAGGAGGATGACTGTGAGATCTGCTGAGCTCACACACCCTTATGCACACACTTTCTTATTCATGGACTGGAGTTTATTTCCATATGACCGCTGAGCTCTGTTGGCTTAGTTGGCTGTAGTGTTATGAGATTAGACCGTGACATTTACACATGAAGATCATCACACCACGCATACAGTGTAGCCTTCTGCCCTGCCTTTTTATTCCATAGCTGATTATGTCCAGACTGTCTGAGCCAACGGCACTGTAAAGATAGGCTACAGTTTACAATTTCATATTGAGCCGAGAGCTGTCGGTGACGTGTTTGTTTGTTTCAACTTTGGCATTGTTAGTAAGAAACTTTATATATATGAAGAGTTTCGTTGCAAAACGAGATAAATCCATTTTTTTAATTTTTCAAAAATCTTGTTTTTTGGTTGTGCATTCCAATTAATATCAATTCAACTGCAGTTGGTTTGTTTTGATTTAAACCTTCATAACTTAAAAAATACAGCTAAGTAGCACCATAAAACAAAATAATAACATGGTAACATAATAATAAACATGTTTTGACAAAAATGTTAAAAACGGATTTATCTCGTTTTGCAACGAAACTCTTCATATATATATATATATATATATATATATATATATATATATATATATATATATATTAATGTAATTTATTATGAATCTTAAAAAAAAAAATAATACAAGGCTGTTTGTTAAGCTGTGGTCTAGCAGTTGGTTAAACCATGGGGCTCATATGGGCAGTGTAGGTTTCTTGACACATTTAATTATTTTCTAACTATATAAAGGGGCAAAATGTGTGTCGTGACAGATCGCTGTAGTGCCTTAGTTCAAGCGGCATGTGAACCGATCATCTCTTCCTACTAGTTCATTTATAGCATCAAATAAACACGAATGAACATCATAAGGAATGTTGTTTCAATCACGGAAAGACGTCAGTACACACTTTTTGATATATATAAATTCTAGTCCACCTACGTTAATCTGCTCTCCCCTGCCTGCTTTATCGGACAAAATGGTGGATTCGGTGTTATGATTGGTTTGATCGCCTGTCAATCAAACTCCTGGCAAAGGGTCAATTGCTGAGGTTCATTATCACGGTATAGCCTATAGTATTATCACGGCATTGAATTACAAAATGTATTTTTTTTTTTTTAAACAACAATAAACAGTTGTTTTAAAATGCAAAAGAACTATAAAGAATGGTAATAAAGAATCAAAACAAATGTTTCAAATGATTGAAACAATACCTGTTTGAAATATTTAATTATTGTTCAGAAACAGAAAGTAATGCAGCCTGCTTTTTTTTTTTTTTACTTTTGCATAAGCGCCATCTACTGTCAGAGAACGAATGTGAATATGCACTCATCCTATTTTTTTACACACTATTTTACATTTTAACCAATTGGTGGAAAAGTATTTTAATATTTTAAGTATTTTGAAGTGTCTACAATAGCAATATAGTGCATTTTCATTGTTGTGATATATCATAAAACCGCATAGGCACATTTAATACAAACACAAGCACATACTCGTACAGTAGTCCACATACACTGTAGTGTTTTGTGAGAGAGACTACTACATTTATTTGAGGGAGTGAATCCCTTAAATTTTCATTTTGTGTGCCCATGTACATCACTCCTGCTACCTCAAACTTTCACTGAATTGCTACAAATCGCTGACATTGTGAACATCTCTAAAGGGAGTGACGTTGGAAGATCCTACTGAGTGAACAGAAACATTGTTATTTCTACCCCACGGGTTAAAACTGATACTCCCCTTCTATGATATATGAGACTAGCATAGATAAATAAATTAGTAACACTAGCACCTGTTTACAGTACAGTCAGTCGCTCAGCTGATTTTCTATCTACTGTAAATATGCCATGTGTGTGTGTGTGTGTGAGAGAGAGAGAGAACAGTTGTGTGTCATATGTGTGTGAGAACACCAGACTGTTCCTGGCTCGGCTGCAGGGGGGCTAAATTTAACCTGTGTGAAATAAATAAAAAATGAGTCGCAGGACAAATGTGTGTGTGTGAATGGAGAGGGGACATTTTTTGTAGATGGGGGCAGCGGGTTCACAGGCTGGTGACTTGAACCAGCGTGGTCCAGATTACAGCTGCTATAAATACCTGTGCTGATTTCTCACACAGGCTCAGGAACCACAGTTTTAACACCAAAAAACAACACAATGTTTACGAAGCAATATGTTCCCCTTAGCTCAGTTCTGAAGACTTTAGATTGAGTGATTACTCTGAGAGACAATACAAGAGGGAGAGAGATGGGGGAGGGAATTTGGGGTCAGAGGGTCCAATAAGACCTCTCACTTCTGGTCTCCATTTGAATTTGAGCATATTTACCATTAGCTTTGATATTTATTGATAAGAAACAGCATTTCCTTAAGAATTATGTTTTTGGTAATGTTTAAAATTATTAATTTTTTTGGAAATAATTATTAATTTCTTGGCATACATAAACATTATTTGTTTTGTATGTGGCGCTGTTGAATACTGCATAGCAGTGCAGGACACAGAAGTCAATCCAGGTCAGCATTTGACAGATAAAATATTATCATAAGTTCCTCCCTCTGCTCATTCATCTGTCTCTGTTGAGTGCTTGTCCCATGACCTCATTGCTTTTTCTTTCCCCCTCATTCATTGGCGCTGTTTTTTTCTGCCTTTCCGGATCGGAATGGGACATCCATGGAATTGCCAAGCTTCCTCTTGCTTAATTAGCTCTGTGAAATTCAAGCTGCCTTCTAACCTCCACACATACACGTACACTACATGACTCCGGATCTGTGGCATCAGTGTGAATGTGAGAATCAGCAAGAGGGGAAAAGAGATCTCTGTCTGTTTTGAGTCTATTAATACACATGACGAAATCAGACCACCCGACAGGGTACTTTGAGAGTCTGCGTACGAGCAGCCAAGCTCAAGTTTACATCAAGGTTTCTGTAGTCAATACAGCATCTTTGTTTTAGAGGTGGAAGCACTCAGCAGTGTGGTGATGGTAATGTAGGTCGGGTAAAATAATGTATAATGTTATATAAAGCTGGACACATATAGCAGCTTCCATTGAGCCAAACTTTGTAGAGTTTTCTTTCAAATTGCTGTTTTTGATTCACTAAAAAGCTAAGAATCAGTCATTTGCGAATCAGACTACACTGGTTTTGATGTATGAGTTTGATTCACTAAAAAGAATCGGCTCATTAGAGTCATTTGTTTGTGAATCAGACATTTTTGCAGAGATCTTTTTTAGAGTAAAGTCACCATGAAATCAAAATTGACAATTCTTATTTTTTTTAGGGAATTAAGTTATAAATGATTTATCCATGTACATTATTATTATTATTAATATTTTAAATTTCATGTTCCCTCATAATCAACATTTCTTCTCTGATGATGTGTTTACTAGCGTGAGGGCGGGATCAACCTGTCACTCACATGACATCACAGCAATAGCAAATCATAACGATCCAATTATCAAATCGATTCTCAATGGAAAAAATCAAGCCTTGTCCTACATTTTTTTTTTCTTGTTTGAGAAGTCGTTTCAACTTCTGTTGACTTTACACCAAGAAAAACAGTATATTTTTTTAAGGTTTTTTCTTTTTCTTTTTTTTCAGCCATTAATGCTGCTGTTACTGTTGCAGATGTAGGTTTGTCATTGGTGTTTGGCTGTGGGATTTTTTTCTTATTTTATCATCAGGGTGAGACAGCAGCGTAAACATGTTTTCTGCTGTTTTTCCCACAGTCGGTATAATTAAAAGAACAACAGGAAAGTACCTACTCCCCTTTCTCTTTCTCCATCTTCACTAGTTGGCCATGAGATCAACAGATCTGTCAGCACTTAACTGGAAGAGTAATACCTCGTAATACTACACAGAGGGAGGTATCAAAGAGCAGGAAAAGATGAGGCACTTTACGACCGTGAAAGCGCTTGACCTCTCGCTGGCCCCTCCTCCCTGACTTTACCCAGCTCTCCGTGAGAGAATGCAACCCTACTGACGTTCATGGGAATTACTTCCATCCTTGTCAGAGTGGATGTTGTGATATCGAGCTCACATGCGGAAGTGTTCGGAATGTGCGCGGGCAGTCCAGATAATGGGAGCGATTATGGTGTGCAATATAGCCGATGGCTGTGAATTAAGGGTTTGTTAAGTGTGTGTGAGAGCGAGTCTTGCTCTATGAAAACAGCTCTTGTTCTATGCGGATGAAAAGCAGGAGGAGGAGATTGGAGGGGGGACGGCACTAGCACACAGCCTGGGAGGACTGACCCACGAAAGGGTTTGTGTTAGCAGAGACTTCCGCCCAGTGTGAGGCCTACATGCAAATGAAACCTCACAAACAAGTACAGCGGGTGAGAGGTCAGGATAGTGATCTAGCCTTGTAAACAGAACCCAGACACCAGCGAGAGAGAAAAGCAAATTGTTAAACGACACTGCAATGTTTACATTTTAAACGTAAAACTGATGTGTCATTTTTGTACGAACGTTCACACAGGATGCATTCTTGCATCCGTCTGTGCTGATTTTTTTATTTTTGTTGCACACAAAATATCTCACTATATGTTTACAGTTAAACAGGATGAACCTGCATTCGATTGTTCTGCATTTAGCCGTTTATGAACACAAGAATGCTTTTGGTTTTAAACCCAAAATATAATCTTGCCAGGGACCACCTTTCTAAAATTGCTTGGCATCTATAAACACCCATTAAACTGTGAGAGAAAAATATCAAGCATCATATTGTGTAGTTAACCCGATGTTACCAAAATTAAAGGATCCCTTGATTATGATTTCACTTTTTTCGTTTTAGTTAGTGTGTAATGTTGCCGTTTGAGCATAAACAACATCTGCAAAGTTATGACGCTCAAAGTTCAATGCAAAGGGTGATAGTTTATAGAAATTGCTTTTTAAAGACGATGGATTTGCACAAAAGATTAACATGACGGCACATGCTAGTCGATGAGTTGAATCAACTACACATCAACTACATAAATCTATCCACTAACCGTTCAGAAACGTCCAGTTTCATTCTAAAAGTTGTAACTTCTTCCTCAGTGTCTCAATCAGTGTCCGACTCCAGTTTGAACAATGTAAGGCTTAACACCATTACTGACAATCATCATTTTGACTGCTTGAGATTCTCCAGCTTTTCTGGAAAGGGGGCGGGGAGCAGCAGCTCATTTGCATTTAAAGGGACACATACAAAAATGTTGTGTTTTTGCTCACACCCAAATAGGGGCAAATTTGACAAGCTATAATAAATGATCTGTGGAGCATTTTGAGCTGCAACTTCACAGACACATTCTGGGTACACCAGATACTTAGTAATATCTTGTGGAATAGTAGGTCTCCTTTAAATAATTGGGTTTAAATTGACATTATATTAAAACCATACCAAAAGGTTAAAATATAAGACTTGCACCAGTGCAAATGTTTTTTGACATAAAAAAAAAAAACAGTCTTTAGATTTACTGTAAATTAGTAAATTACAGATTTACTATGTATGCATTGTATATGAACACATGGTAATGACATTGTTTTAATTTTTAAATCTTTTTTCTCTTTTGGTGTCCTTGTGTATGGTGTATTGTTTGCGAAGCTAAAAGACAAGTAAAGGAACTAAACTAAACTAAATTGAACTAAACTAAAGATGCTCAGTGAAAAATTAGCCCTGAAAAGGCATGGACACAGCTATTTGTGCGACTGACCTTATTGCATATGCATTTGTAAGAGTTTCCCTTTCTGATGCAATATTTACGGGTTGAGAATATTTAATTTTATTTGTCTTACCCATTTTGCACTTAGCCCTGTTTAGTAAATTACACTTCATATTAAAATAGCATGGCTACTGCTGAACATCTAAGGCTGTGCTGTGTGTCAGTGTATGGCCATTCTTGTGCTCTTTCCGTCAGCTGCATAGTGCTAAATGTCAGCGAGTGTTTCCCTCGTCTGTCTCTGAGCACCTGCCACTTCTGTTGCTCGTAGCAAAAGAGCGCACATTCCTTACTTGGTAAAGGAGAGAACAAGAACAGCAGTGGGAACGAGAGAGAGAGAGAGAGAGGGAGTGTGTAACCTTTTATCCCCCACTAGCCAGTTTCATTCCTCATGTATAAATCACACGCGGATGGTAATGGAAAAACACACACCGCTCAGTGAATAGGGAAGATTTTCCAGACAAAGCACAGAGGAATATGATAGTATTTCAGAAAAATGCCGAAACATTAGTGAATGCCCATAAAAGGCTGTTGTGTCGTGTGACGGCAGCGTGGTCGTGTTGATCTCAGGGAACATCGTGTTTTATTGGTTTGGTGCTTTCTTTCTCTGTCTGGATATTTATAGACATCACAATAATGTGCTTCTTTCTCTCTCTTGTTTATTGCAGACTAAACAGAGCCAGTCTCCTCATTAAGGCTCCTTCACCTCTTCTGCATCTCAGCTGTTCCCGTGAAGAGCAACGGATGAGAGGAGGAGAGGAGGCGTTCGTGTGGACAGATGGACCACGTCGCTGCTGCTGCTTCAGCCCTCCGCTGATCTTTGACCTCCCAAATGCATTCGAATGGCCGTCGTCACGGCAACACAGACACTTGACCCCAGTGCGAGGCACGACGATGACTCACAGACACAGAGGCGGGACTTCCTGTCCATCTGTTATTCGCTACAATCTCTTCCCTCTTGGACGCTCAATTTTTGTGTTACGGACCTTTTTCCACTGGTTTTGTTACGAGCTCTGGACTTCGAGTGGCCAGTGTCCCTCAACCCCCTAAAACCTGTGAACCAAACATCTGATCTGCACACGCACGCATACACCCGTCGCACAAGTCACTTATTTATTTCCCCGCGTGGCGGTGTGAGTGCGTGTGCGCTCACGGGTGGTTGCAACACTGCACAGAGGTGGCATTTAGAAATTTACTCAACAATTCGAAATCAGTCACTTGAAAACCCTACCTCAGAACGAGCCAGGTTATGACTTACAAAAACTATATATATTGAGAAATTAATTTATTTTTACAAGTGAATGTTTTCGTAAAACACCAATCCAAAGCCTTACTGACTGTACTGTCAAACAGTGTTTCTTGGAGGACCTGCATACACTCACAAGAGTATCAAAGATCATAACTGAATGTCTTGTACTGCAGCGGAAGAAGGTCTTGCGCTGCAATCAAAGATCTATCAATGTTATTTTGCATTCTACACAGATATTTAAAGGATTTTAATATAATAATATTTATCTGAATGAGCCGGTAGAGGACCCGCAATCCCGCACATATGCAAAGCAGGCTTCCATACGGTTATTAGTTTGGAACGAAGCCACACGCGATTAACACACGAACCCTTACGGTACGCTAGATGAATGATGTCGTGCGCCTCAGGTCAGAGAGAGGAGCACCTCGCCAAGCCTAGGCACGCTAGCACACTGTCTTTAAACCTTAACAACCCAGAAGCCTCTGCTGACTTGCCCTCTCTCACTGCTCTGAATACACAGGCTTCCCTTTGCCTTACATCCACCCCCCCCTTTTGAGAGAGTGATAGATTCAGGGACGTCTCAGAAGGCCTGACACCAATAATGCTGCTCCCTACTGTCGGACAGGGATAGACTCGATAGAACCAATGCTTTGTCTTGCACTTACAAACTCCCTAGATTGTAACACAAGACACTTTTGAATGTAGAGTATTCTGGAGATCTCCGCAGGAGACGAAACGCATGGCCTAAACATCCACAAACAGACTGATACACCGAGGCAAGAGTTGTTCAGATCGACACGAAATAAAGTTCAACACACACAACTTGACTTAAGTATATGAAAACGTTTGCCTAGAAAGCTGTACATAATGTATAAAGTGATTGCAACTGACATTTTTAAGTTAAAGATTATAACTTATTTGTTTTTGTATATATATACGGTATGTGTTTGAATGAATTTCCCCCAAACAACTAAAGCACTAATGAAGGTACATGCCAAAGGCTGAACTTTGGGCCTGGCGCTTTTCTTTTCTAATTCTTCAGTATGTTTGTAAAAGTATGTACACTGTACGATAAATGCCACTTCAACGATATTTGATAATGCTATGATATAAAAGAAAGAAAGAAAAAAAAAAGAATTCTTTGAATAATACTTGATATTACAAAAATAGGTACAAAATCACAAATGGCATATGCAATATTTACATTTTTTAAAAGATTAGTTTACAGAAAGGAACCAAATGTATAAATACTGTGTTAATATATTTAAAACCTTAAGAAAGTTTTTTGCTGTACAAATTTTTTCTGCCAACTTTGAATGGAAAAGTGTTTTTCTTCTTCTTCTTCTTTGCTATTGAATCCTAACAGTAATTTCAGCAGCGTCTTTTGCGAATGCTGTTTCACAGTATGGAAATATTGAATATTTGAATGCCTGAGCGAGTTTTTTTTTTTTTTCCTGTGTCTTCCATTGTATATACTTCATATACTTTGCATTGTGATGCTACTTAGAAATGATAATTTAAACTTGATGTAATTAGCATTGCTTTAGAAACTGTATTGATTCTGAATAGCCACATGCAATAAAAAAGTAACATTATTTAAGAAGCTCAGAGTCTCAGCTCATGTCTCTTTCATAGCTTACAAATGACACTACTTGTGTGATTTCCTGAACACATCCTGGCTCAGCCAGACAGCAGATGTCTTCATTCATCATCTGAGCAACTTTCCAGACATGTCACACACTGAACACTTAAGAGATGTAACTTTCAAGGAGTCCGTGTGCTTAATTAAACGCAGACTAAACAAACAGCCTGAGTTCATGAAGACACTCGTAATAGCCGCAGCCTGACCCAGAATACATAACTGACTAAAGGGATTATGAATTTTCACGCCCAAAGCCATATGATGAAGGATTATTAATTCTCAAGCCCCTGCTAATTAAAATGGTAATTAAGTCTAGGGGTAAGATGGAATTGCACAGTCTGGTCAGTGCCAACAGTGTGGGGGGTTGGCGGTGGGTGACAAAAGGATCAAAATAAACAGGTCTGGGATCCTTCCCTCTGGCCTGCCTGCTGTACTGCGCCGCCTCAGCAGATGCGAAGGTTCCTGGGACCACGCTGAGCTGAGACTGGCCTGCTTTCTGTGTCAGGACTCCCTGATCTGTTCGGTCAGCGTGTCCTGACTGATTAGACCAGTGGATCTCAACCTTTTTCACTTCAGTTTGTGTGAATTCATAATTTTCACATGACATCACAGTCTTATAGGAAGGCCTCCATTGCAGCTTCAAAGGGCGGGAAACGATACCAGACGAGGAATAAGGGTCTTATATAGTGAAACGATCTGTCATTTTCGAAAAAAAATACAACTGTATATGCTTTAGAAACACAAAATATCTCCTTGAACATACTTCCGGTTTCCGCATTCTTCAAAACGCTTACGCTGTATGTCCTACGCCTTTCCTATTCTACTTACGAAAAAAAAACCCGAAACTGGCGCCGTGTTCGTTCCGTAAGTAGATATTTATTGCATCAGATACATGTCACTTTACTCACAGCTGATTGGTCGAGTTTGGGTTTGTGATCTCCAACCCAAAATAAAACCTGCTTCGGAGCGGGTTAGCCGTATAGCATAAGTTACCATAGCAATGAACCCCGCTAAAAAAACAATCCACCTTCATAAGCCCGAAAAAAACAGAGTTTGCTCAAAGTAATCTTGAACTTACCTGGGTAGAAACCGAAACCAGCTTTGTGCAACAGGCCACTGGACATCAAAAGATGCAATGACGTTGCTGCCTATGTGTGGGTCAGATACCCTCAGATTTCATCAAAAATATCTTAATTTGTGTTCAGAAGATGAATGACGGTCTTACAGGTGTGGAACGACATGAGGGTGAGTAATTAATGACAGCATTTTCATTTTTGGGTGAACTAACCCTTTAAATACCCAAATTCAATATACACCTTATTGATGATGCATACACTCTAAAAAATGCTAAAAAACAACCCAAGTTGGGTTAAAAATGGACAAACCCAGCTGTTGGGTTGAATCTTTATCCCAACCTGCTGGGTAGTTTTATTTAACTCAACTGATGTTTAAAAACCACTTTATTGATCACTTAAAATGAACCCAAAATATGTTGGAAAATAACATTTATTAATATGTTTAATTAATAATAATTAAATAATAAACATTTATTAAATTGCTTATTAATAAATGTTCATCTTTTGATTATTATTGTTGCCTCTAGTAATAATGTGTCTGATTTTTTAATTTCCAACATATTTTGCGCTCATTTTAAGCCAGCCATATAGTCATTTTTAAACAATAGTTGAGTTAAATAAAACTACCCAGCACATTGGGCAAACATTTAACCCAACTGCTGGGTCAAAACAACCCAATCACTGGGTTTGTCCATATTTAACCCAACTTGGGTTGTTTTTAACCCAGCATTTTTTAGAGTGTATGTATAGGCCAGCAGATGAACCCAGAATATAAACACAATGCAGTTTTTCCATAGAAAACCATTTTAAAGACAATGCCCTATTTTAATATCACTGATTTAGTACATTAAGGCACTGTAGGTGTTTTTTCACATCGAGCGTTTTAGAATGTCCCACTGTTTTAAGTGAATAAAATACAGCAGCAGATTCTGAGTATGCATCACAAGTACCCAAAACGTGTATGTTGTTCTCATATTTTTGTTTTTCTTCTTTTCCGAGGTGATCTAAATATTTGTGGTTTGAAACAGATGGAAAATTGACAGGCCTGTGCTGCAGTTCTGTGGATGTGTTCTGTGGATGTGGGTCTCCATACCAGTCATAGGAGTGAAAATATGAATGCTATGTTTTCTCACAAATGTCTGCCTCAGAACTTTCAGAACTGCAGAGGTAAAAGGACTGTCTTCTGGAAACTGTCAACCAAGACTCATTTGGGCAAGCCGGATTCACACTTGTGAGTGAGTGAGTGAATGATGACACCCTGAGCTGTGAGAGAGTCCCTGTGAGAAACAGCTTCCCTCCACGTGCTGAAAATCCCATCATCCGTCACAGTCCTCGTCAGCTACAAATAGCTCGTTTGGACCAATTAAGCACGCTAATTGATCTTATTAAATAATAAAAGGTAATGGGTGATTAAAATCACCCTGTAGACAAGGAAATGGATGCCCAGACTTGATGAAGGAGAACTGACAGTGTTTACTATAAATACTGTGGCACTGAGAAAAAAAATCATTTAAATCCCAAGTTCAAGATGTACAAGCTCATACACATTACACAAATGAACACACATTACCAGTTTGATTGCTTTAATATTTTTGTAGTTTACATTTTTATATGGTCCTTATTCTTGTAACTGTCATGGTGTGTTTTCACCTTGTAATTATTTGGCATGTGTTAAAATCCATTCTTTCTAAACCTTATCTAGAAAGATTTTTAATGGAATAATTATCTACATATTTTAAAAATGATTTTTTTTTTAATTCATACATTTTAGTGCTAGTAAAAGCATAAGCATCTGTCATTTACATTGGTAACACTTTACAATAAGGTGCATTGGTTAACATTCGTTTACTGCATTAGTTAACGTGAACTAATAATGAACTGCACTTCTACAGCATTTATTAATCTTTGTTAATGTTAATTTCAACATTTACTAATACATTATTAAAATCTTGTTAACATTAGTTAATGCACTGTGAACTAACATGAACAAACAATAAACAACTGTATTTTCATTAACTATAGACATTAAACAACAATAAACAACTGTATTTTCATTAACTAAAGTTAACGAAGATTAGTAAATACAGTAACAAATGTATTGCTCATGATTAGTTCATGTTAGTTAATACATTAACTAATGTTTAACTAATGAACCTTATTGCAAAATGTTACCTTTACATTCATCTGTAACCAACAACTTAGTGATCAAAAGGAAATGCTTGACATCTCAAAAGGAAAGCACCACTGAGGGCTCTCGTCAGACTGTCCAGGAGTCAAATCTATACAACTCATTAAAGTAACAGTGCTGATCTAGAGTCATTATAGTTGCATATTACATCCCTATGCCAGTTATATTGAAGCATGTGCAGTGATACTGCTGTATCATGCTGTTCTACAGAGGGGTGTAATGGGCTTTAATAATGAGAGAGCGAGAGAGTACAAGCCATCTGAGGGTTAAACTAATCATGTTAAGTGTATGAGACATGCTAAAGTGCAACATATTAGTTACACATTATTTGGTTAGACTAGTCCCTGAATGACCATATATACTACGCTGTACCTTAGAGGGACTGGAAGAGATAATGGTGCAGAAAAAACAAGGTTGCATTTAAATATAGCTGTGTATAAATGTGTATATATGTGTAGTGTGTTGCCAACTTTTGCTGCTTCACTTACAGGCTGCAGAAACAGGTCTATTAGTCGCATGATTTCACAGCCTGAACTTTTGGTCAGAAGAGATCAAACTGGCCTGTTCCAGCTTATGGACATTATTTCTACAGTACCGAAGGGTTAAGCGTTACAGTGAAATGCTCTCAGCTGCTCTCAAACTTCCAAGAAGTTAACCTGTCAAAACCAGTTTTTATGGTCACAGTTCTGATTAACTGCCAGAAGAGTCATGGCATGAAACAGTGTGGGCAGTGGAAGGTATAGGAGAGAACATTTATGTTCCTTCAACATGCGCAGACATTTGCGATTTGTGTCTTGTAAGTAATAAACGTTTATTATATATTTTAAAGAATCAAACTTCTAATAATTCTTCTTAATTTTTATTTTTTATTTTTTATTTTGTAGCTATAGTTGCAAATTGCAACTCAACTTCAGCTACATTGTTAGCATCATGCTATGCTAACTTTTAACCGCTTAAAGGATTAGTTCACTTTCAGATAAAAATTACCCCAAGCTTTACTCACCCTTAAGCCATCCTAGGTGTATATGTCTTTCTTCTTTCTGATGAACACAATCGGAGAAATATTAAGAAATATCTAGGCGCATCTGAGCTTTATAATGGCAGTAAGCGTTACCAAACGAGTATGAGCTTAAGAAAGTATCTCCATCCACATCCATCCATCATTAACGTAATCCACACGGCTCATCGGGGTTAATAAAGGCCTTCTGAAGTGAAGCGAAGTGATGCGTTTGTGTAAAAAAATACCCATATTTAACAAGTTATGAAGTAAAATATCTAGCTTCCGCCAGATTGCCTTCAGTCCCATACATTGAATAGGGAAGGCGTAGGATGTAGCATAAGCTTTTTGAACTGCGCGAGTTTCACTCTTTATTTGTAACTTGAATACGAAAGACGGTCTGGTGGAAGCTAGATATTTTACTTCATAACCTGTTAAATATGGATTTTTTTTGTACACAAACGCATTGCTTTGTTTCAGAAGGCATTTATTAACCCCCCAGAGCCTCCTGGAGCACACGTTTATGATGGATGGATGGATGTGGATGGAGATACTTCATACTCGTTTGGTAACACTTACTGCCATTATAAAGCTTGGATGTGCGTAGATATTTATTAAAGGTGCCCTAGAATCAAAAATTGAATTTATCTTGGCATAGTTAAATAACAAAAATTCGGTACATGGAAATGACATACAGTGAGTCTCAAACTCCATTGTTTCCTCCTTCTTATATAAATCTTATTTGTTTAAAAGACCTCCGAAGAACAGGCGAATCTCAACATAACACCGTTACGTAACAGTCGGGATCATTAATATGTACGCCCCCAATTTTTGCATATGCTAGCCCATATTCAAGGCATTAGACAAGGGCAGGACGTCTGGATCTACACAGCTGAATCATCAGACTAGGTAAGCAAGCAAGAACAACAGCGAAAAATGGCAGATGGAGCAATAATAACTGACATGATCCATGATAACATGATATTTTTAGTGATATTTGTAAATTGTCTTTCTAAATGTTTCGTTAGCATGTTGCTAATGTACTGTTAAATGTGGTTAAAGTTACCATCGTTTCTTACTGTGTTCATAGAGACGTCGATTTTTCATTTTTAAACACTTGTATTCTGTATAATTCATAAACACAACTTAATAAATCTCTCCAACAGTGTGTAATGTTAGCTTTAGCCACGGAGCATACTATCAAACTCATTCAGAATCAAATGTAAACATCCAAATAAATACCATACTTACGCGATTAGACATGTTGCATGATGAACACTTTGTTAAGATCCATTTTGAGGGTTATATTAGCTGTGTCAACTTTGTTTATGCTGTTTAAGACAGTCGCGAGCTCAGGGGGCGGGGAGCATGAGAATTTAAAGGGGCCGCAGCCTGAATCGGCGCATATTTAATGATGCCTCAAAATAGGCAGTTAAAAAATGAATAAAAAAAATCTATGGGGTATTTTGAGCTGAAACTTCACAGACACATTCAAGGGACACCTTAGACTTGTATTACATCTTTTGAAAACGCGTTCTACGACACCTTTAACATTTCTCCAATTAGCCTTTCGCTGAGCCCCGCCCCCCTTAGTTACTGTTGCTTTGTCCGACAAGCCGTGGCGCTGTCAAAGAGGATACTGACCACACATCGACAGACAAGACAGAGCAGGTTACTTATGATATTAAACAAAGTCCCAGCTTTCAAACCGTGTAGTTATTAAAGAAATTCAAACAATAAAAACCGTTTTGTTGCTCTTTAATGTGTCGTGACCATGATCGTGACAGATTGCTGTAGATCCTCAGCTCAACCGCTCGTAAAAACCGATCATCTCTTCCTATTAGTCCATGAACATGAGAATGAATGTAGTTTCAAACGTGGAAAGAAGTCAATACACACCATTTTTCAAGTTTAACTCCACCGAGGTTAATCTTTTAACTACTGGCTGTTTTGTCGGATAAAATGGCGGATGCGGCATTCTGATTGGTTAGATCGCTTGTCAATCAAACTCCAGGCGAAAGGTCAATTGTGTTCATCAGAAAGAAGTAAGTCATATACACCTAGGATGGCTTGAGGGTGAGTCAAGCTTGGGGTAATTTTCATTCAAAAGCGAACTAATACTTTTAACAATAATAAAAAAAAATATGTTTAAAGTCACAGGCTAATACTTTAAACAGCAGAAAAAAATGTGAAAGTAAAACAATTGTGCTGAATAAAGGTGAAATCCAGTCATTTTAATAAAAATCCACATGATTGGGAATTTTGCATCATAAGAGTAAAACATTTCCCCACACAGATTTCACTACAGGTTCAAGTTGGATAATGCAGAATTGCTGCATTGACCAACAGAAAACTGCTTTTTTAGAAAGTGAATTCTGTGCTTCAAACATCGCTACACTATTCATAATAGTAATGGACCTTTTTTGCATGAAAAAAATCTGCATATGTGACTACACCAATCCAGTGCGTTTGTTCCAAACATTAGAGACTTGCATTTTCATTTATTGTTCTCTGAGACATATGAAAGTCATAGCATGTTGCGCATGCTTTACTGTAAAACAGACTGAGTTGAGGTTTCTCAGCTGATTCATGTTGTTTGCCTGCTAAAGGACTTTCAGCATTGCGTAAGTGCTAGAATGTTTTTTTTTTCCGCTTCTGTTGTGAAGGCAGTCTCAGTGGAGGGATTAGTCCTCTCCCACCCTCCCTCTCTCACTCTTTCTCTGTTTCTCACTTGCTTTCTGCTACTTTGCAGGCCAGATCTGACCTGCAGAGACTCGCCAGACAGACAGATGAACTATCGAAGACACCCTCTTTCACTCCATTACTCTGTCTGTCTATCTGTCTGGCAAACAGATGCTGATAGACCTGGCGGAGTAATAGGGTTGCTCCATACAAACATGCGATGAACAAAGACAGCATGAGATGTACAAAGAGCTCATGAGACTGAAAACAGACAAACACAAACACCTGAGCACACCTGGGATGACTCACTATCAACTTGGCCGGCATTCAGGGGGTGAGATCATGGCCCCCCTCCCCCCTCTCTTTTTCCTCTTTTGCCTTTGTTGTTTTTCCCAGAAACCTCCGTAACAGCAGCAGGGAGGGGCGGGGTTTAGATAGGACATGCCCACAGCTCACCTGTTTCAACATATGACAACAAGATGACTTAATGTGCTTGTGTGTGTGAGAGAGACAGATCGTATTGTCCCAGTTTATAACAGAGAAAACAGGTGAGAACAGTACCTGACACAGATTTTAGTTTTTCGTAATCGCCTTGGAACATTTTTCAAAAAAACATTCTTAAAATTCTCTAAATTATTAAGTGTAAATGTCACAACTGTTTGCTGAAACATCAAAACTCAATTACATTAACAAATTTCACATCATATTTTTTGCAAAGATGACCATAATGATGCGGTTTTACATCATTACGTATTGACATCATCGTGCAATGACATCACAAGATCATTTAGCAACTTTCAGCAAGATATGGACCTGCCTCTAGCAATTTTTCCTGAAAATCAGCTGGAAACAGTGAGCATTATTTGCATTTTCATAAGCCATATGGGGGTTAAGTTTTCAAGATTTTATAATAGCATTTCAAGCATTTTGGGGTAAAGCTCAATATAATTTCAGCTACTGGCACATCTTACCCCAAAGCTGGCAAAATGCTTAATTTAATAATAATTAATGGCATACAGTTGCAAGAAAAAGTATGTTAACCACTTGCAGAATCTGTGAAAATGTTAATAATTTTAACAAAATAAGGGAGATAATACAAAATGCATTTCATTTTTTATTTAATACTGTCATGAGTAAGATATTTTACATAAAAGATGTTTACATATAATCCACAAGACAAAAATAAAAATAAAAAATAGCTGAATTTATTAAAATAACCCCATTCATAAGTATGTGAACCCTTGATTCTTCATCCTGTGTGTGGTTACCTGTATGATCCACGACTGTTTGTTTGTTTTGTGATGGTTCTTCATGAGTCTCTTGTTTGTCCTGAGCAGTTAAACTGAGCTCTGTTTGAACCCTTATTTGAACCCTTTCCAGCAGTGACTGAATGATTTTGAGATCTGTCTTTTCACACTGAGGACAACTGAGGGACTCAAACACAACTATTAAAAAAGGTTCAAACATTCACTGATGCTCCAGAACACCCTGTTCTGATGATGCAGGAGCTGCAACTATGGCAGCTGAGAAGGCCATTCTTTGTGTTTTTTTTGAAGAATTTTTGGAGCCTGATGAAGTTGGTATAAATAGGTGTTTAATACTGCAAAATACATTCAATGTTACAGTCACTGCCCTTGCCGTCCAGAATAAAAGAGAACATCCCAATCGAGTGAAGGGATTTGTGGAAACTTCTAATTATTGTGATACAACACTTGCCTTGCATTTCAGGATGAAAAGACAAACATTTCAGGTGAAGGATAATCCACTTCTTACCTCTGAGACTGTGTTATGATCTATATTATTTTTATTGTTTGTATTAGGCTTATCATTATTGCTGATCACTGTTGTTGTGCTTTGATATTGTAATATTTACCATTATATAATCAGAGGAGTATAGAAAAGTTTATAAAAGTGTCACTTCGCAATACAACAGCAAAATATACAAGTATAGTATTTTTATGTTACATTAATACCCATTGTGCGAGTTGTCTCTTTAATACCGCGTGGTTTATATGCATGTTGATGCTGATTGGGCTGACATTTCTGACACGCCCACCAAACAAGAGAAAACGCATCTCAAACCCGTTGCACACCGTTGCAGAGAGTTTCCAGGAAACATGTCGTTCAACCCGGAAAACGTAGCAAAACGTTGCGCACCGGTTTGAGCTTGAACGTGCCCCTGGAGCAATGACAGGCAACTGCAGGCAGCTGTATATGATTGGCCCTTTCTAAATATATGGTCATGTTATAAATATTGTGCACCAGATTAGGGGTGACACAGCTGATCTTACGCCACTCTCTCCTAAACATAAAGCCAGCCAGCTGCAGTAAACAACCACAAAAACAAACATAGAACGATGGGTGCAAAATGGTTTGGTGACAAAAAAACGGCTAGACATCTGAAATCAATCAGGCTGATAAGGGAGTGTCCGTGAGTCACGAATTCATATGAAATTCTGCACTCACAAACTAATGTTTCTCATGCATTCTCTGGCTCATCAGTGTCTCAAAAACATGTTTACAATCTATGAGCTTACAGGAAACTCTTTGAGAAAATTTGTGGGAATTAATCAATTGTCACTCACTAACTCTCTCTCTCACTTTCTTTCTCCTTGCTCAGACAAGTCATGGAATGTGGCCTCTCTCTTCTTCTGCTGCTGCTGCTTCCTTCTTTCCTGCTTGTTTACGCTTGGCCGCTGCCTGTGGCTCTTTCCCAGGCCTGGCTGGGATAAGTGGGAATGTTTGCTGTTTCCGGGGGGCTAAGTCCAGACTCTGACCTCTCTCACACGCCCAAACCAGCATGCAAACAACAACGTATGACCCACAACCACATCCACCCATTATCCATTATCACATCATTCCGAACCGCTAACCAATCCAGAAGTGCAGATTTATTTAGGTTCTAAATTCAAACCACTCCTTAGAATTGTAGTCAAGTGATAAGCAGGTCCACACAGAGTCTGCACCCACACAATTCCTCAGAAATCACTGGAATACCTGTCACTCAGTGTTCATTTATTTAATATTTTGGCTTACTGTTTATGCTTTAAGCTTCCCAGTAAGGATCTAGTACAGGGGTGAAGGCATGTAGGCATGAAAAAAAAAAAAGACAATTGTAAATGGCCTGTGAGTGATAAGACAAAGATATTATGTAAATGTATCTTCTTGTTTGCAGACCACATACCCACCTAACAGGAAATGTTCTCAGAACAATAACTAACATTCTAGCAAGGTTTTCAAATTTTTCATTTTAAAACTTTTTTTTTTTTTTTTTTTCCCAATAACATTAATAGAATGTTAATTCAAAGTTGTCTGTTTTTTAATATTGTTCTCAAAACATTAGCACAAATACATTATTCATACACTTTTTTTTTTTTTTTTTTTTTTTTTTTTTTTTTCCTGGAATGTTTTAGTTGCATTACTTTAGTGCTTGGTCATGAGTCAGTAAATGTGTTGCTGCAGTCCAATATCTTTTTTATCAACAACACACTCCCATAACGAGTTCTTAAAGCATTATTTGTTATTTGTCTCTTTGTATGTGATTAATGTTGCTGTGTGATCTCAGAGATAATGGCCTGGTGAAGCCAAATAAATTGTCTTGTTTACTGCATTCTGAAGATTGTTGAGCAACTTTCATCGAGGAGGAAGTCTCTTTCATTTTCTTTTACTTTCTCTCTCTCTTTCTCTCTCTCTTTCTTTCTCTGTGTTTTGCAATATCTGATATTGGGTGGGTAAACACAAGACTCAAGTGACAGAGGTAGAAATAGAATCAAATCTTGGGTGAGTTTGTACATGTGCGTGTGTTCGCCTGTGTTCTGTGAATATTTATTTTCTTCATTAAGTGACTAAAACAAGATATGTACTAATATGGTTGTAAAAAAAATACCTCACAGCTCTTGTTTATTTTTCTCTCTGTGTATATATATATATATATATATATATATATATATATATATATATATATATATATATATATATATATATATAATATGTTGTTTTGCTTTATGCAACGCTTTGGCAATAATTTAATTGAAAGCAAATGGAATTTAATTGAATTGACAGACAGAGTGAGTGAGTGAGTGAGTGAGTGAGTGAGTGAGTGAGTGAGTGAGTGAGTGATAGACAGATAGAGTGAGTGAATGAGTGAGTGAGTGAGTGAGTGAGTGATAGACAGATAGAATGAGTGAGTGAGTGAGTGAGTGAGTGAGTGAGTGAGTGAGTGAGTGAATAATAGACAGATAGAGTGAGTGAGTGAGTGAGTGAGTGAGTGAGTGATAGACGGATAGAATGAGTGAGTGAGTGAGTGATAGACAGATAGAGTGAGTGAGTGAATAATAGACAGATAGAGTGATAGAGTGAGTGAGTGAGTGAGTGATAGACAGATAGAGTGATAGAGTGAGTGAGTGAGTGAGTGAGTGAGTGATAGACAGATAGAATGAATGAGTGAGTGAGTGAGTGAGTGAGTGAGTGAGTGAGTGATAGAAAGATAGAATGAGTGAGTTAATGAGTGAGTGATAGAGTGAGTGAGTGAATAATAGACAGATAGAGTGAGTGAGTGAGTGAGTGAGTGATAGAGTGAGTGAGTGAGTGATAGACAGATAGAGTGAGTGAGTGAGTGAGTGAGTGAGTGAGTGATAGAAAGATAGAATGAGTGAGTGAATGAGTGAGTGAGTAAATAATAGACAGATAGAGTGAGTGAGTGAGTGAGTGAGTGATAGACAGATAGAGTAAGTGAGTGAGTAATAGACAGATAGCGTGATAGAGTGAGTGAGTGATAGACAGATAGAATGAGTGAGTGAGTGAGTGAGTGAGTGAGTGAGTGAGTGATAGACAGATAGAATGAGTGAATGAGTGAGTGAGTGAGTGAGTGAATGAGTGAGTGATAGAGTGAGTGAGTGAATAATAGATAGAGTGAGTGAGTGAGTGATAGACAGATAGAATGAGTGAATGATTGAGTGAGTGAGTGAGTGATAGACAGATAGAATGAGTGAGTGAGTGAGTGATAGACAGATAGAGTGAGTGAGTGAATAATAGACAGATAGAGTGATAGAGTGAGTGAGTGAGTGAGTGAGTGATAGACAGATAGAGTGATAGAGTGAGTGAGTGAGTGAGTGAGTGAGTGAGTGAGTGAGTGAGTGATAGACAGATAGAATGAATGAGTGAGTGAGTGAGTGAGTGAGTGAGTGAGTGAGTGAGTGAGTGAGTGAGTGAGTGAGTGAGTGAGTGATAGAAAGATAGAATGAGTGAGTTAATGAGTGAGTGATAGAGTGAGTGAGTGAATAATAGACAGATAGAGTGAGTGAGTGAGTGAGTGAGTGATAGAGTGAGTGAGTGAGTGATAGACAGATAGAGTGAGTGAGTGAGTGAGTGATAGAGTGAGTGAGTGAGTGATAGAAAGATAGAATGAGTGAGTGAATGAGTGAGTGAGTAAATAATAGACAGATAGAGTGAGTGAGTGAGTGAGTGAGTGATAGACAGATAGAGTAAGTGAGTGAGTAATAGACAGATAGCGTGATAGAGTGAGTGAGTGATAGACAGATAGAATGAGTGAGTGAGTGAGTGAGTGAGTGAGTGAGTGAGTGAGTGATAGACAGATAGAATGAGTGAATGAGTGAGTGAGTGAGTGAGTGAGTGAATGAGTGAGTGATAGAGTGAGTGAGTGAATAATAGATAGAGTGAGTGAGTGAGTGATAGACAGATAGAATGAGTGAATGATTGAGTGAGTGAGTGAGTGAGTGATAGACAGATAGAGTGAGTGAGTGGATACACTTAAAATC